>NW_024661771.1:0-285 GCF_008729295.1 Plectropomus leopardus | reverse complement strand
CTTTCTCTTTCTCTCACAAACACATATACACACACAAACACACACCACTGAATCAACTAAAAATGAGCAAATATCTTGAAGTAAATATAAGGCATGACTTTATTTTGCAAGGACCACAGCATAACAAAATACAGATTTTTATATGGGTTTATGTTAATTAAGCATAGAGGATTTGAGTGTCTGTATTATAGCTACAAACACATACACTCACTAATTTATCAATACACACATACACACCACACTCATACCAACACACCCACACAGTTGAATATAGTGTTACTTATC
>NW_024661770.1:0-246 GCF_008729295.1 Plectropomus leopardus | reverse complement strand
TTCTTCAAATATGATTTGTTAGTATGTTTGTGTAACAGAATATAAAGACTCAACTTTAGTGGCTGGCTTAACCTTTTTATGGCTTGATACTGTATTAATGGGAAATTATGCCCATTTCTAAAATACATACACATTATTTCTATGATCTAAGGCAGTCTAAAAACATTAGTAAACATGGGCAACTCGCTCCCACATCCAAAAACTGGAGTGCTTGTGATGTCATGTGATATAAAGTGTAGAGTTGCT
>NW_024661769.1:0-623 GCF_008729295.1 Plectropomus leopardus | reverse complement strand
CAAAAAGGTCAGAAACTGCATCTCTCTGCGTCCTGAACGTTTATGTTTTCTTCAGGAGAACGTCCGAAAGAGCCGGCCGTAACTTTCCCGTCTGTGTTTTAGTGTCGTGAACTCTACTACTGTGTTAAAGACAGCATGGAGCGAGCTGCAGCGAGACAGCAGAGCATCAAACCAGGTACCACGTCAGTGTGTCTCTGTCTCTGTCTCTGTCGCTGTCTTTGTCTCTGTCTCTGTCTCTGTCTCTGTCGCTGTCTCTGTCTCTGTCTCTGTCTTTGTCTCTGTTGCTGTCTTTGACAGTCTTTCTCATCTTTTACACTCTTTGTCCCCTTATCTCTCCCGCTCTCCTCTCACCTTTCTCTCATTTCTTTTTTTTTTTAACTTATTTTGAGTCTTTCTGTCTCTTTTTCGCGCCGTCCTTTCTTTTAACCTATTTAGGTCTTTCTTTCTTTCTTTCTTTCTTTCTTTCTTTCTTTCTTTTTCTTTAACCTTTGTAAGACTCTCTTTCTATCTCTTTCTCTCCTTTCTGTCTTTACTTTTTCCTTTTTCTTTTCTTTCTTCAACTATTTTGGCAAAAGTTTTTTATCTTTTACTCTCTTTGTCCCTTTCACTCTCTCTCACCCTCT
>NW_024661768.1:0-402 GCF_008729295.1 Plectropomus leopardus | reverse complement strand
TGAACAGCATGTTCAGGCTATTCATAGTATAGCCTGTTGAAAAAATGATCTAAAACGTCAATATTTTGAGCTTTTTAGGCCAAAGTTTAGTATGGAGAAAAACACCATACTATACCTCAGGGAAAAAAGGTCAAAAAAGTGATCTCTCCAAATACTAATAAAAGTCATAGAACAGCATGTTGAGACTGTTTATAGTATAGCCTCTTGAAAAAATGGTTGAAAAAAGTCAATATTTTGAGCGTTTTAGCCCAAAGTTTAGTATGGACAAAAACGCCATACTATAGTTCAGTGAAAAAAAAGGTCAAAAAAGTGATCTTTCGAAATGCTGAAAAAAGCCACAGAACAGCATGTTCGGGCTGTTTATAGTGTAATCTGTTGAAAAAATGGTCTAAAAAGTCAATA
>NW_024661767.1:0-442 GCF_008729295.1 Plectropomus leopardus | reverse complement strand
TTGGCCCTTTTTGCATGTTTCTATGCTATGGCATGTCTTTTAAGGCTGTTTAACACTCGGTCTACCAGAATTCTGCAACTACTAGAATGACCATAGCAGTCATTTTGACTGCTTGGACATTATTTGATTATAATTTGGATTATCATTAAAAACATCTAAAAATAAATTGGTGGAATAGGTAAAAAAACACATCAAGACATTAAATGAAAACTATAATGAATCAGTGTTTTATTTATTTAATTGACCTTTTCCAATTTATGGCACACTTGATAGACCAAAAAGCTGTCTATCAGAAAATCATGCTGTTTTGTAAATTATTTCGAGGCCCCCTGCAATACCTAAATAAAGGCTAAGGCTCAGGCTAAAGGCTCACAAGATCACATAAAACTAGCACAGGCTTACATTACAGAAATATGCATTATAGCAAGCAATAGCCTAATAA
>NW_024661766.1:0-442 GCF_008729295.1 Plectropomus leopardus | reverse complement strand
AGCAAGTATTTTTGGCCAAATAGAGCACTGCAGACTTTAACTGGCCATGTGGCTAAATTCTGCTTTAGCACTCTGCTAACAGGAATCGGAATGAATACAGCTTGTCTAGACTCTCCAATAGTTATTAAACTAAACAGATCAACTCCTGATAGTGAGAGAGTTCAGTGTTTCCTCTAGGATTTTTTTCAGCAGCGGGGGCAGGCTCTCCGGGGAGCCGTGGCGGCGTAAACAAATGTTGCTTTTTAAAGGCTGAATGTAAAAATAAAAAATAATAACAAAAATTCAACAATAAAATAATAAAAACAATAAATAATAATTTCTTGATGGGGCGGTAATCAGTGGCAAAGTTTGCACCCAGGCTCAGAACAATGGATTTTTCTTGGTTTTCTGTAGAACAGCTCTAAGGCTCTGTTGTACGGAAATTCCCCAAGAGGCCCGTTGA
>NW_024661765.1:0-1199 GCF_008729295.1 Plectropomus leopardus | reverse complement strand
TTGTATACTCTTAAAGCCACGTGATCCGGCCAGCACCCCCCCTCCCGTCATCGCCATCAAATCACTTGTGTTTTTACTACGACCGCTCCACGGTTTCATTCATAAGGTGCTTTTCACTTCACCTGCTACCCTACCCCCCTCTTTTGTCCATGCACGGCTCCGTGTCGACCTGTCAAACGCGGGGAAACGAACGAATAATAGAAAGTGAAAATGAAAATATGCATCCTTAATCGCTTTTGATTCGTGTCATTTGCCGGGTTTTTTTTGCCGGGGCGAATCACATTTTTTTAACAGTATACAAATTGTTCCATTATTTCCTGTGCAAAATTACAATAAAGATGGGCGTGGTCAAAGTGCATCCACTGACAGATGTTATGGCTGGATGTGATGGAGAGATAAGGTGGCTTGATGTGCAATTGTTCGGGAGTCATCGCTATTTTTTTTTTCCTCGTTTTTTTTTTCTAAATTCCAAATTAAGGCACGCGTAAAGTCTGTCACGTGTTAGATTTCGATCATCATCATCACACACTGGGATTTTATTTCTCTGCTCTCCTGAAGGACTTGTAGGCTAAAAATTCGTCTCGCACCGATGCAGAAGCGGTGGATATTGTCTATTTCCTCTCTCTCACTCTCCTTTCTCCCTCTCTTCTTTTTTTCTCTCCTCTGGTCAAAGATTTAAGATTTCTGATCCAAGATGAAGCAATTGCATGGCAAAAAACAATTGCAAGAGAAGAGAAAAGCCCCTCAACGCCCACTGGCTGTCCTGTTTTAATCAACTCTTCTCACAGGCTGCATTTTCAAATAAATACTCCAAAACGAATGTATCCAGTAAATCCCTAATTGCATTTGAATTATGTGACTCCTCCGCTGGCGTTTTCGGTCAGTCTTACCCACCAGTGTAATGCGCGCAGATCGGTTTCTGCATATTATAGCCTATTACTCCTCATTTTATGTGACAGTGAAACCAAAATAGATCATATTACTTATTAGGCTGTCCGACATTCATAAAAATGTTCCTTTAATAAAGGCTGCGTCGCAGCTATAATAGCCACGTTTCCGGCTCATCATGCCACAAAAGCGTTTATTGCACAAATTATGATGAATCATTAATTTATCTAACGAAACGATACGCGTTTTAGTTTATATAAGATCGGGGAATTTGTAAAAAAAAAAAATATATATATATTTATACACACTTT
>NW_024661764.1:0-428 GCF_008729295.1 Plectropomus leopardus | reverse complement strand
TGCTTATTATATCTCATAGAGACATGGTATAGTAAATGATTTTGAAAAAAGGCCCAAAAAAGGGCCAAAAAGTCATCATTTAGCATGTTGAAAAAATGGCAAGAAACCGCATAGTATAGTATGGCGAAAAATGTCAAATTTTGACATGTCCCAAAAATGGCTTAAAAGTGCTTATTATAGTTCATAGAGACGCGCCATAGTAAAGCATATTGAAATAAAAGGGGAAAAAAGGCCAAAAAGTTATCATTTAGCATGTTGGCAAAATTGCAAAAAAAACGCATAGTATAGTATGGCGTAAAATGTCAAATTTTGACATGCCCCAAAAATGGCTGAAAACTGCTTATTATATCTCATAGAGACACAGTATAGTAAATGATTTTGAAAAAAGGTCCAAAAAAGGGCCAAAAAGTAATAATTTAGCATGTTGG
>NW_024661763.1:0-561 GCF_008729295.1 Plectropomus leopardus | reverse complement strand
ATTACGCGATTTTTAAAATATATTTTGAAGAGGAACACCGTCTAAATTAAGAATTACAGTATGTTATTAGAATAGAATAGAATAGAATATTCCTTTATTGATCCCCCATTGGGGGAAATTCCAAATGTTACAGCAGCATGAAAAAAGAAAAGTGAAATGTAACAAAGAAAATAACAATAACAAATAACAATAAATAAGTAATAAAATAAGTATGTACATAGAGGAAATAGGGTATGTACACATAATAATAATTAAGTAATAACTATTAAGTAATTACTGTGGTCAAAGAAAGTTCACAAACCAAGCTACTCTCTCAAACCCACCAGAGACACCAGAGAAGAAAGTCGAAAACTTGTGATGTCATAGGGTAGAAAGTCTGGAGCTGCCAACACTGAAGCATTTCCTCTTGTGTCATATACAGTAGTTTACATATATTTGGGCCCATTTGTGTTTGCGTGTGAGGCGAGAAAGATGATGAAAGACTGTGGAGTGCAGTGCACTTTTAGTCCCTGCCCATCAGTGCGTCACTCCGTTGACACTTTGGTGTGATCGAGAGGCTGA
>NW_024661762.1:0-371 GCF_008729295.1 Plectropomus leopardus | reverse complement strand
CGCTATTTCACTAGCAAGGACCACACCTCAATCGGAATTAATTTTAATAATTTATTGACGTGAATGTAGATTTGGTATAAACATTGATGTTGGATTATTGGAATGGATGGTTGAGTGCAGTGTGGGAAAGCTTCGGTGGGAATCCGCCGTGGCTCCCGGGCACGACAGATCCGCAAAAGCGTGCATTATATGAGAGAGGAAAAAGCCGATTTGAGATCTCTTAGGTCGGAACGGACGTAACGGTGATAAGCTTGGGAGGACCATCTGCCCATGATCTGAATAAAGTGTTCCGGTATACCGCTGCAGGAAGCCGAGGTGGCAGCGCCGATTCTGAAAGAATGTCCGGAGTAATTCATGGGAGAGATGCCTGA
>NW_024661761.1:0-252 GCF_008729295.1 Plectropomus leopardus | reverse complement strand
TCTCGTTGGAGCTTCTGGCACCGAGATGCCATGCCCCCGGCCGTACGACCTCACCTGCTGCGCCGTTTCACTCTTCTTGAGGCATCTGGTACCGGGCTACCAGTGCCCTCTACTGCTTGACATCGACGCCTGCAGCGGTTCGCTTTTGCTGGGAAGTCTGGCTTTGGGATGCCATGGCCCCCGGCTGTGCACGCTCGGCAATCACACCACTTCGCTCTCGCTGGGGCATCTGGCACCAGGGTGCCGCTGCCC
>NW_024661760.1:0-212 GCF_008729295.1 Plectropomus leopardus | reverse complement strand
CTAGGACCTGTTTGCCATGGGTGACCCTACCAGGGGCATGAAGCCCCCGACAACTGAGCTCCTAGGATCACTGGGACACGCAAACCCCTCCACCACGATAAGGTGGTAGCCCAGGGAGCCATTGCATAGAAATCTTCACAAACAACCAAAAACACAATCAAATGACATGTTGAAAAAACTACCAAAACGGCAAGGCTATACTATGGCAAAAA
>NW_024661759.1:0-281 GCF_008729295.1 Plectropomus leopardus | reverse complement strand
CGGGCGTCATGTCATAAATCACCGATCCGATCAATGACGTCATGGTCATGTTGAAATTTTTTTAATCTGTCTCATTTACTCCAAACTAGTTTCACAGCATCGACATGTTTATTTGTTTGTATCCGAGAGCTAATGATTCATGATTAAAAAAACTTCATTTTCGTCTTCGTGCCTCTTCCTGTTTTGACTACTGTCGCTATGTGACGGACAATAAAGTTTCTTTGAATCTTCACGACAGCAACATCTTTGTTTGCGACACAAACAAAGATGTCGGAGGTGTG
>NW_024661758.1:0-288 GCF_008729295.1 Plectropomus leopardus | reverse complement strand
CGGGCGTCATGTCATAAATCACCGATCCGATCAATGACGTCATGGTCGTGTTGAAATTTTTTAAATCTGTCTCATTTACTCCAAACTAGTTTCACAGCATCGACATGTTTATTTGTTTGTATCCGAGAGCTAATGATTCATGATTAAAAAAACTTCATTTTCGTCTTCGTGCCTTTTCCTGTTTTGAGTACTGTCGCTATGTGAAGTTTCTTTGAATCTTCACGACAGCAACGTCGGAGGTGTTTTCAAAGTGAGAGAAACAGACATAGCACAAGCTATCTGCAATAT
>NW_024661757.1:0-341 GCF_008729295.1 Plectropomus leopardus | reverse complement strand
GTTTTCATTGTCGTTGTTGTTGTTGTTATTGTTGCTGTTGTATTTGTTGTCTCTTGTGTCTTCCCCTCCCCTCTGTGTCCCCCAACCTCTCTCTTTTCTCTCTCCCTATCCACTCTAACGTTGTGCTGTCCGGTAGCCTTGCCAATAAATCTCAGTATGGACTGCAACAGGAAGAAGTATGTCAGACTCCTCCTTTGCAGAGCAAATCTGTTATGGCACCTCAAGGCATCCAGACCTCTCATACTGCATGCCTAAGCTGCCGAACAGGACAGGTTAAAAAAAAAAAAAGAAGAGCAATTGCAATTAATTTTCCTTTTTTTGTTGAATTATCCCTGCTGACG
>NW_024661756.1:0-485 GCF_008729295.1 Plectropomus leopardus | reverse complement strand
TACCAGTTTTTGGTCAGTAAAGACACTTTTGGTAATTCGTTTTTTAAGTAAAATCAAATTAATAATTTAAAGTGACTCCCTCAGACCAGTGGGACTACTTTTGATTATTTCTGCGAGTTTTAATTGAGAAGGACACTCCGCGATTTGCCATCAACTCTGCCACGGATCTGGAAGCATCACCTGCTGCACAAACTATCAGCATCCGTTGCCTGCCCTTAATGACTTCGTTCAAAGACACAGAGGCCAGTTAAAGACCGCCACACACCGACTCCACCTGTCCGGCCTCCGCCGCCTTTCAGCGGGTCACCTCATCTGGAAGACGCGCCGCAGCTCTCCCCTGGAGTGACGCGAGGACCTGGACCTCCTCGGAGAAGTCTAATCAAGTCGGCAAAAGTAGGCAGAATAACATTTTCTAGTGATCAGAGTTGATGTCGTATGGCGAAGCTTTAATGCCAAATTTCTAAATTCTACGTCACCGTTCAGTG
>NW_024661754.1:0-1594 GCF_008729295.1 Plectropomus leopardus | reverse complement strand
AAAAAAAAAAAACGGAACCATATTTCCTAGGTAGATGTCATGGAAAAATTATTTATCATAAACATTTTTATTTTCTTTATTTGTTATTTAACCTTTATTTAACCAGATATGAAGCCCATTGCCATCAAGATCTCTTTTACAACGGTGAGTATGTGAATTTCATTAATTAGCCTAAAATAAGAGTACTTGTGTGTATGCTTCAACCAAGGTTAAAGTATTGTGTTTTGGAAGACGTCAGAATCCCTCATTGTTTGCATGCAGGCTTCTGAAGAGGCTTGAGGGTTGTTTACCCTCACCAGCAGGCTTTTACTATCTCTTCTGTTTGCGGACTTTCTACCGAGTAACTTAATAGTGTTAAAAATGACAGTTGCAAAGGTTAGTTGTTTTTTTAAACCAATCACAGATATTGAGGGAAAAACATTTTTTAAATGTGGGCCAGTAATCCCGTAAGTTTATGGAGGTACACAGTTAATATATAATGTGTGTACCACAAGAAGAAACAACCTTATCACCGAAATGTGACACATTTAGTATGATATTTGGAATGTTGGGAGACACTTTCCAATTTTGGGACAAGACTTTTGTCTTTTTCTTCTCCCGTGTTGAGAAATGAGGAGTTCTTTGGAGTGTCCATGTCTGACATACAAGTTCTGTTAATTAATGGAAGGTGACCAGCAAATGAGGTATCACCAAACTATGGATGGGCATGAAACTCTCATGACTGAATAATTAGTATCAGATTTCTTTCTTTAAGATTTCTCTGAGGAAAAAAATCTATAAGCCTGTGCATTTACACAATAAATGTACCTAAAATCTCTCAAAGTGCATTTTGATGATAAATGGTAAATCACTGTACTAAAAATGATGTTGCATGCATGCATACATTATGAACAAAATACATGGGAAACTGATGCATGACGTAGGCGGAGTAGGTGTGTGGTAGCTGCCAGCTTCACAGTGTGCATATTGAGTTTTGCTAAGTGATAATGTAGTTGTTTATGGAGGTTTTGGAAGTGTGGGCTATATTAACTAGTACTGAATTAATTAATGGGATCATTTTAACAACAGGATGCATTGATCTGATTGATTTATTTTAATGTGAAACGGTAAAAACACCCACAGGGTTGCTCTGCTGCTTCGCATTGCCTGTGGTACAATGAAGTATTCATTTTAATCATCCCTTAATCAGTCAAGCAGTAGACCAGCCACGTATTAAAAGCGTTGAGCAGTGGGATGCAGGAAAGCTTTTCCTTTAATGCCTGATTTGTAACTTTTACAATTTATTTCCTATATAACCTTGTTTAGATAAGTGTTACACAAACTATTATCATTTCTTTGATTACTTTTGTTTTTAAAAGTATGTGTGTGTCCCGTTGTATCATTCTGTGCCCCCTCTCTGAAGGTTTTTGCAGGTCTGTAAATGCAACGCAGCAAGAGCGCTTCATGACGTTCTTTTTTCCTCAACAGCAGTTTTTGACTCAAGGAGTGGATATCTGGGCTGTCGATACTTTTGGAGCTGATGAGATCAGATGTGATGGATGGAAGGAGCAGCTGCTACGAGTGAATTCAGAGATTTAGACCTAGCATAATAAAA
>NW_024661753.1:0-427 GCF_008729295.1 Plectropomus leopardus | reverse complement strand
TTCGCGATGTTTGTTTCAATTTGCGAATCTGGAGGTTAAACCATGGGGCTAATTTTTTTTGTTTCATTATTTTCTTCTTGAAGGGTGCAACAGTGTCGAGAGCTGATCGCAGTGAGCCAGTAGCATTATCGATGAGACAGTCAATTTGGGAATGACTTAAGTTAGTAGTAGTGTGCTCAGGAGTTGTAAGACATGGTAATGATGTCACAGCAGAGGGAATTAGTTTCTTAAATTCAGCCACTGCTGAGTCAGATAGACATCTAGAAGAGTATAGCCTCTGCTAACTGTCCCCCAGCAACCCCCGTGCAGCCGGGAGGCTGGGTGACTGTCTGAGCGAAGCATAGTAAGCCGAAGCCCACAGTACACCACCCACCCTTCACGTTTCAAATAAGTACTCCCCGCTTAGTGACACACCGGCCGAGGACAC
>NW_024661752.1:0-836 GCF_008729295.1 Plectropomus leopardus | reverse complement strand
CTGTATAAACTCATAAACTGTATAAACTTAAACTATATAAACTGTATAAACTGTATGAACTCTTAAACTGTATAAACTTAAACTGTATAAACTGTATAAACTATATAAACTGTATAAACTCATAAACTGTATAAACTGTATAAACTCATAAACTGTATAAACTTAAACTGTATAAACTGTATAAACTCTGAGGTTGTTTCCTGCAGAGAAGCTTTGAATCTGAGTCCTGATGCCCCCCTCACTGCTGATAAAAACGTACAGAAGAAGAGTGCTCTCAGACTTCCTGTCTGGCGTTATATAAACGGCGAGCAGAGAGGCTCAGATTAGATTCATGTGAAACTGAAGCCGCCGAGTCTCAGGAGGAAACTGCAGAGTGACGATCGGCCGACACAAATGACATCGATTCGCCCAAATTGACGGAAACACGAGACCACGTTTGTTTTTGGGGGACAGAAGCACTTTGACAGGCGTCAGAAACCTGCTGCGGGACGATCTGAGGCTTCGCGCCCACTTCCTGTCTGACTTTAACCTTCATCCATCGCTGTGACACTGAGTCACATGAACTGACCGAGTCAGCGAGTCAGCGAGTCAGCGAGTCGCTGTGTTTGCAGCAGCTTCGAGTCTCCACATGTGGATGTTTTTAGGAGCCCGTCAGTGTTTCTCCAGCAGCTGAAGCGACATGAGCAGCACTTGTTTTTTAGCTCCAAATCACAAAGTTTTTATCGGCTGAACATGAACGTAACGTAACATAAACATCTTCTCGTTTTCTCAGTAAAAACTGTTGCCCTTTAAATTTTTAAAATGTTTTTATTTATTTATTATTATTAATTTGAATG
>NW_024661751.1:0-440 GCF_008729295.1 Plectropomus leopardus | reverse complement strand
CAGCCCAAAAACCAATAAAATAGCATGTTGAAAAAATGACCAAAAAGGAAAACAAGGCTATAGTAAGGCGAAAATGTCAAAATTTCACATGTCCAAAAAACAGCTGAAAACCACCTAGTATAGCATGTAGAAACTTCTTACAGTATGCACTGTTGAAAAAACATTCAAAAACAGCCCAAAAACCAATAAAATAGCATGTTGAAAAGATGACCAAAAAAAAAACAAGGCTATAGTAAGGCGAAAATGTCAAAACTTGACATGTCCAAAAAACAGCTGAAAACCACCTAGTATAGCATGTAGAAACTTCTTATAGCACGCACTGTTGAAAAAACATTCAAAAACAGCCCAAAAACCAATAAAATAGCATGTTGAAAAAATGACCAAAAAAGAAAACAAGGCTATAGTAAGGCGAAAATGTCAAAATTTGACATGTCCAAAAA
>NW_024661750.1:0-238 GCF_008729295.1 Plectropomus leopardus | reverse complement strand
TGTAGGAGCTGAGCTGCAAATTCACTGATTACACTCAAATACACAGTAATCGTAAAATGTGTCAGAAACTGAATCTGTCAGTCTGCTCCAATTTCAACTTTTTACTGTGCAATTAAATCATCATCAAATGTTTATAGAATACTTTTATTGTTGTGATTTTTAATTTTTTATTGACACAAGTTACTGATCAGAGAGTCAATCATGTTTTTATTGATCAGAAAGTAAAATCATTAATCAT
>NW_024661749.1:0-346 GCF_008729295.1 Plectropomus leopardus | reverse complement strand
ATGCATGCATGTATGTATGTATGTATGTATGTATGCATGCATGTATGCATGCATGTATGTATGTATGCATGTATGTATGCATGCATGTATGTATGTATGTATGCATGCATGTATGCATGTATGTATGCATGCATGTATGTATGTATGCATGCATGCATGTATGTATGTATGTATGTATGCATGTATGTATGTATGCATGTATGTATGTATGCATGCATGTATGTATGTATGCATGTATGTATGTATGCATGTATGTATGTATGTATGTATGTATGTATGTATGCATGTATGTATGCATGCATGTATGTATGTATGCATGTATGTATGTATGCATGTATGTATGCAT
>NW_024661748.1:0-330 GCF_008729295.1 Plectropomus leopardus | reverse complement strand
TCTTCTCTTCTGTTGTTCCCAAATGGTGGAACAAACTTCCAAACTCTGTGCGTTCTGCTGAGTCCCTTTCTACCTTTAAGAGACAATTGAAAACTCATTTGTTCCGAGAACACCTCGGCACTTAACCTGACTCTTCTCCGCTTTGCCCTTTGGGGTCAATTAAGTCAGAAGGTCCAAAACCCAGCACCTAATGATTATCTAGCACTGACAAAGTTGTGTGATGTTGTACGTTGACTGTCATCGTAAGTAGTGATACTGAGATCGTAAGTAGTGATACTGAGATTGTTGAATCTCAGATGCTGAGGTCGCTACTGGTTATTACTTTGGTTT
>NW_024661747.1:0-810 GCF_008729295.1 Plectropomus leopardus | reverse complement strand
TTCATTGTCTTTCTTTATTATTTGTGATGCTTCTTGTCTTGTCATGGACACAACGAGATATTTAAATATTTAATAAAGACTCGATGACATAAATGTGCCAGAAAAGTTAACCGTTTCACAATTTTCTGACATTTTACGTATCAAACAGTTTGTATATTATTCAACAAAGTATTAACAGTGAAAAACAGCCTTTTTAATAATTTTGCTGTGATATTCTTTGTAATCTTGTTAGAACAGAAGTGATCCGGATGAAGGAGAAAAAAAGTCCGTCTCAGTGAGAAAATGTGTCCTCGGGTGAGTTAACGTCTCTGTGTCTCCTCTCAGGTATCGTGGAGGACTACCAGCTGCCGTACTACGAGATGGTGCCCTCCGACCCGTCTTACGAGGACATGCTGGAGGTGGTTTGTGTCAAAGGACTGAGACCGACCGTGTCCAACCGCTGGAACAGTGACGAGGTGACGCTCAACATTCAGACGTCGATCATTTATAAACGCAGACACAGATTTTTTACATATGATTTATTTATGAGATTTTCAAGAAATTTTCATACAAAACTTCAAAAACACAATGTGTAAGGCCGTACACGTCCACAAGAGATAAAACTGGTGGAAAACTAGACAAATAATACAGCAAAGCAAGGTTGTTTGTAGAGACAGTGACAGAAAAAATGCATGGGACAAGCAGTGTAGTCGTAAAAGGTAATCATAAATAATAACTACAAGGACAACAACAGCAACAGGAAATAAGAAAACAAAACAAACATAAAGACAAATAAACAAACAAACAAACAAAAGGAAAAAAAAAGGGCAG
>NW_024661746.1:0-259 GCF_008729295.1 Plectropomus leopardus | reverse complement strand
GTGTGTGTGTGTGTGTGTGTGTGTGTGTGTGTGTGTGTGAGTGCTGCATGCAGTATCTCTCTGGTATAAACACACCTGCAGATTAATGAGCTGCTGGCAAAGTTGCCAGGACTCACCCCTCTCTCTCTCTCTCTCTCTCTCTCTCTCTCTCTCCATCTATCTCTCTATCTCCTCTCTCCTCTCCCTCTCTCTGTTCAATACACACACACACACATACACACATTGACACACTTGCCACCTTGAGGTACCTCATCCTTAC
>NW_024661745.1:0-671 GCF_008729295.1 Plectropomus leopardus | reverse complement strand
CCCCCTTTCTCTGTGATTTACAGCTCCTGGCCCCTCCCCACACCTCGGCAGCACATTAAGAGCATTTAAACTGTGGCCGTTACTAAACAGGGGTCTTTATGGAGCCAGTCTACACATCTAAAGCCCATTACAGCTACATCAAAGCTGGATAACAATGACTAATGAACAATAGATATCATGAGAGACTGTGCCAAATCAGTATTCACTGTTACTGAGAGGGTGTGTGTATGTGTGTGAGGGGCAATCATAGCTCCATTCATTTTTTTTTTCTCTCATGAAATGTGTGTGTATCTACAGTGTGTGCTTTTAGTTGTGTAGCAGACCTGTAATTGAACTTATCAGCATGTTTTGTGTTCATGTGAGTATCTGTGAATGCAGTGATGTTTTTAAGCCACTCGTGTTTGTGTTTTTGTGCATACAGTGAGTTTAAATTGTGCTTTATATCGCTAACTGGATGTCCATGGCTACACTTACAAGATGTTCACTGTTAGAGGCCACAAACATGTCATTTGAAGAACATTTTTATCCACACAGCACAAGTCCATACAGTCTTATCTTGGATTAAAACAGTGGGTTCCAGTCAAACTCCAACAGGCAGCTTTAGTACCATACTCTGCCTGTTGACCTGAACACCCTCATCCCCTCCCTTGTTGAGCCTGTATGAGTGCGGA
>NW_024661743.1:0-1755 GCF_008729295.1 Plectropomus leopardus | reverse complement strand
TTCTTCTGTCCTCTGTCTTCTACTGCACTCTGCTGTCTTCTACTGTAGTGTGCCATCTTCTACTGTACTCTGCCATCTACTGCACTTTGCTGTCTCTCACTGCACTCTGCTGTGTGTCCCTGTCCTCCTGCAGTGTCTGCGGCGGCTGTCCTCTGCGCGCTGCCGTTTTATTTCCTGTTTTATATGCAGCCCATTTGGCTGAAGAGGGTTTTTCACAGCCCACAGGTCTCTGATGGGTTCCCATAAAGACAGCCGGGTCGGCGCTGTCACTTCACCGCCGGATCGTTCTCTGTCACGGCAGCCCGCTGACCAGAGAGAGACCCCCGTTACACGTCCACACCTCGTTAACTTTTAGAGGTCATATGTAGAAGAGTGCTGCTGCTGTAGTTACAGGCTGCGATCACATTATTCTGATGGTCTTTGTGCAGATAAAGAGCTGCGGCGAGTCACGGGTCACGCCCATTCACACGTGAATAACGGTGGGAAAGACAACAAACTTTACAGTCAGCAGACAACACGGCGACACCCAACGCCCAACGCCGACTCTCACCGCGCTGCTGCGAGACAAGCGTCTGCTGCTGTCTTTAATGGTTATTACAGACGCGGATCGCCTGATTAATGTGGACGTTAACGTCTGATCCGTATTTCTGAAGAGATTGGGACAAAAAACAACAACAACAACTACAACAACAACAACAACAACTCATAACTGAAGTGACCAAAACTGAACAACAAAAAAGCGCCACAAAATACATTTGGATTCTTTTTTTGTTTGCTTGTTTTTAAATATTTTATTTTGGAGCAAACAGGAAAACTGAAACATCTTTTTCATTATAAATCAGACGTTTCGGGCTGCGGTTTAGATGCTGGATGTGACGTCTCAATAAGGCAGATCCTGATTGGCTGTTGGTGTCGGTCATGAAGTCGCCCTCAGTGAGTCGGAACAATGTTAAAACCGTGTTTTTGTCGTCGTTGTTGGCGTGGACGGCTCTTTGGTGTTGTGTGGCAGTGAGGACTGCAGATTTAACCAGCGGGGTTTTTTTTAAGTTTGATCAGCTGGAAAAACAAACCCGCGTCCGTCCGTGATCACCGCCGATCGACAGGTGATCGATCGGACGCTCGGGGCCTCCGCAGTGAGTCCGGATCCCAGCCTGAAGCGGCTCACTGCGACTCTGCAGAGACTCTGAGACGAGCGACTCGTCATCCCAACTGTCCTCATCGCCTAATGGCAGAGATATTAAAAGACAGCGTCTTTAAATCTTCTGAATATGAGGCCAGGCAGTCACAGCCAATACACATCAGTCTGCAGAACATCCTGTTAGCGTTATGAGCTCTCTGCCGCGGACGCCGTCTGCTCCTCACCTCCATTATACGGCCCCGATGGGCCGGCTTCCCGGGTCCAAATTAAAAGAAGAGGAACAGAGTCCTTGACGATGAGGCCTCGTCGATGGAAATTAGCCTAAGTGTTGTCATTAATATTTCCCGGCGCGGGCTAATGTGTGCTGGTAATGTTAAGAACAGGATCTCCCTCAGTATCTGCTGAGGAGGCTCTTTGGGGAGTTAACGGAGACCGTTATGTGTTCAGAGATGAAGGCTAATGTTCAGAGGACGGCAAGTTTCACATTTAGTGGCAGCTGCAGCTCCTCAGCTCCTTCACCGAGGAGACGGCAGCCGGACGCTCCGGGTCCTGCAGCCTGCCGAGTCTCTGACCGACGAGTCTCTGACTGATGAGTCTCTGACTGCCGAGTCTCTGAC
>NW_024661742.1:528-1120 GCF_008729295.1 Plectropomus leopardus | reverse complement strand
TAAACAACTGAATCTAAATTTAAAATGTGAAATTTCGTTTCCTTATTTTGTATTTTATTGTGACTCTATTTGAAATTTCTCCTCCTTAATCTTTATTTTATTATAAATCTATATAGGATATATGAATGCTTTTATGTTTTATTTTTTATTGATTATTGATTATTGATTATTGATTATGATTAGACGCTCGCAGTGAGAGCGCGGTGTCCTCTCCGGAGCCGGACAGATCCGCCGCCCTGATGGAGGGCCAGAGGAAGCGGAAGAGGACCATCTTCAGCCGAGCCCAGCTGTCCGAGCTGGAGCAGGCCTTCGCGGTGACTCCGTACCCGGACATCACCCTGAGGGAGAGGCTGGCCGCGCACACACACCTGCCCGAGAGCAAGATACAGGTGAGTCAGAAAATAATCAAACCAACTGCGTTATTATCGATTTATAACAGCTTAATGGATACAGTGTTGTGGTTAGTTACACTAAAAATTATTGAATTTATTTATTTAATAGTCTTTAGTTTTCGTCTGTTGTGTTCTGGTGACGTAAGTTTCCCGTCTGTTTTCTTTGATAGACCCTCATGACGCACATTTTTTTAACCCTT
>NW_024661742.1:0-435 GCF_008729295.1 Plectropomus leopardus | reverse complement strand
TCAAATTTAAACAACTGAATCTAAATTTAAAATGTGAAATTTCGTTTCCTTATTTTGTATTTTATTGTGACTCTATTTGAAATTTCTCCTCCTTAATCTTTATTTTATTATAAATCTATATAGGATATATGAATGCTTTTATGTTTTATTTTTTATTGATTATTGATTATTGATTATTGATTATGATTAGACGCTCGCAGTGAGAGCGCGGTGTCCTCTCCGGAGCCGGACAGATCCGCCGCCCTGATGGAGGGCCAGAGGAAGCGGAAGAGGACCATCTTCAGCCGAGCCCAGCTGTCCGAGCTGGAGCAGGCCTTCGCGGTGACTCCGTACCCGGACATCACCCTGAGGGAGAGGCTGGCCGCGCACACACACCTGCCCGAGAGCAAGATACAGGTGAGTCAGAAAATAATCAAACCAACTGCGTTATTATCG
>NW_024661741.1:0-292 GCF_008729295.1 Plectropomus leopardus | reverse complement strand
CAGTTTTATTTTCACTTTGAAAAACATGCAGACGCTCAGTGAGACACATTAGAAACTGAAATCAGATCAGAATGACTGAGGACTCAGCGTATGACACACACACACACACACAGTAACACACACACAGTAACACACACACAGTAACACACACACACACACAGTAACACACAAACACACACACACACACACACACACAGTAACACACACACACACAGTAACACACAGTAACACACACACACACAGTAACACACAGTAAGACACACACACACAGTAACACACACACACACACACA
>NW_024661740.1:0-616 GCF_008729295.1 Plectropomus leopardus | reverse complement strand
CTCTTTCTTTCTCTCTCTCTCACACACATACACGTGCCCCCCCCCCCAGGCCCCAAAAACACTGGTGGTAGTTGTTTTAACACTGAGTATATTGTACTTGCTGTAGTTCTACCTGACAGGCAGGAAATCCAGTCTGCCCAACACTTTGCACCTGGACTCCTGCCTCCCACCCCTCCTCCCTTCATCCACCCCTTCTCCCTCTGACCTCCCTCCGCTCCTCCTTTTCATTCATTGCACTCAGACATTTGTTCCCTTCCCCATTCTCTCTGCTGGCTTCTCTTAATGAAAACCATATTTATACAGCACCTTTAAAAACAGTTGGCAAAGTCTCTGATAAACAAAGCACAAGCAGAAATGGGATATATAGGATGCAGTACAACAACAGAAAGCCAAACAGTCCTCCTGAACACAGGTGAGACGCAACAAGGGTAGAGTTACGATCAAATTAAAACAAGCAGACAAATAATTCAAGAAACAGGATGTATAATGTCAATATGAAATAAAAACAAATAGACCAAAACCAAATAAAATATGCAAAAATAAATTAAAGGGAAAAAAAGAAACAATTTATTAATTCCTCTAATTTTCTCTCCTCCCTTCATTTTTCCCCTCACCC
>NW_024661739.1:0-211 GCF_008729295.1 Plectropomus leopardus | reverse complement strand
AACAAAAACTTTAAAGTTAGTCCAGTGTCAAGTGAATAGCACCAGCAGTGCAAAAACCTAGGGCATGTTTGCAACGTTAATGTACGTCAACTAAAAGCAGTTGGTTTTGCCACTGACAGGTTCAGATTATAATCATAAGTATCTGCCAAGGTTATAGAAAAGACCCTACAGAGATAGACCTATTTGATAATGGGTAAGATCCTTTTTGTAT
>NW_024661737.1:0-208 GCF_008729295.1 Plectropomus leopardus | reverse complement strand
TTAATGCTGGTATTGTTTGAAAAAATGTAAAGAAATCTTTTTTTTTTTCTTGCTCACACACACAAACATGCACAGAGCATACAGTTGCCTATTCTCAAACAGGCTCTTCTCTGCATACCTGTTGCTACACACAATGGGCTAGTTGTCTGGACAGGAGACCAAGAGGCAAGGTGCGTGTGTGTGTGTGTGTGTGTGTGTGTGTGTGTGT
>NW_024661736.1:0-264 GCF_008729295.1 Plectropomus leopardus | reverse complement strand
GCCGTGCATTGACAGTATAACCGTCATTTGGTAACACACACACACACACGCACAAAGGAAATGGACAATAGCTGATCTCTTCGCAGTGATTTGGCGAGGCATCAAATGGCCTGTGGGCTGCAATTAAAGTGTTTGGGAGTCAGGAGGAGTGGAGAGAGGTGAGGGGAGAGGACGGGGGAGGAGGAGGAGGAGAAAGGAGAGGAAAGAGTTTAACACTCTTTATCGGGAAGAACTCTCTCTCTGTGTGTGTGTGTGTGTGTGTGT
>NW_024661735.1:0-354 GCF_008729295.1 Plectropomus leopardus | reverse complement strand
CAGTGTGTGTGTGTGTGTGTGTGTGTGTGAGTGAGTGTGTGTGTGTGTGCTTGGCTCAGTTTAGTGGAAGTTATGCCTGTCCAGTCACCTTCAGAGATTAGATCAATCAGAGGAGAGTGTCAGACAGACACACACACGCACACACACACACACACACGCACACACACCTTTGGGACCGTGCTCTCTTTGTGTTAGTCACGGTCATCAGTCCAGTCAAACGTGGACCGGCAAAGTCCGGCTCACTGCTCTCATATTCGTCTCTCTGCAAAAACCCAACTCTGATGACATGAACGTCACACACGAGACACGCTGTAAGAAACAGTCCAGTCCACAAACGAGTTAGCAAGACACACA
>NW_024661733.1:0-637 GCF_008729295.1 Plectropomus leopardus | reverse complement strand
TTGACTTTTTTCGCCATACTATACTATTGCCTTGATTGCCATTTTTTGAACATGCTAATATATGACGTTTTTGGTCTTTTTTGGCCATTATTTCCACTTTGTATGCTATAACGCGCTTCTAGGAGCTATTCTAAGTGGTTTTCAGCAATTTTTAGGAGGGGTCAAATTTGGACTTCTTTTTGCCCTACTATAGCATTGCCTTTTTTTCGCCATTTTTGGGACATGCTAAATTATCATGTTTTTGGCCTTTTTTGGACTTTATTTTCACTTTGTATACTATTAAGCATCTCTACAAGCTATTCTATATCATTTTTAGCCATTTTCAGGAGGGGTCAAATTTTGACTTTTTTCGCCATACTATACTATTGCCTTTTTTCGCCATTTTTAGGAGGGGTCAAATTTTGACTTTTTTCGCCATACTATAGTATAGTAGTACCTGGGGTCCACGTTGGCCGTGGCCTCGTCGATGACGAGGATGCGGTTCTTCCTCAGGACGGCACCTGCAGCGAGGGAGCAGCCGTTTTTAAAGACAATAGAGAGTACAAAATCAAGACGATTTAACTCAAAACGAATCCATGCACTAACCTCCTCCAGAGCTCTCCACAGGTCTTCATCAGAGTGCTGGTTGAAGGGGTCC
>NW_024661732.1:0-859 GCF_008729295.1 Plectropomus leopardus | reverse complement strand
TTGTTGGTTTTTATTTCCACTCTGAATGACATTGCGCGCCTCTACAAGCTATTCTATGTCGTTTTCAGCCATTTTAAGGAGTGCTCAAATGTTGACCTTTTTCGCCATACTATACTAATGCCTTGTTGGCCATTTTTGCGCCACGCTAATATTTTAGGGTTTTCGCCATTGTTGGTTTTTATTTCCACTCTGAATGACATTATGCGCTTCTACAAGCTTTTCTATGTCGTTTTCAGCCATTTTTAGGAGCGCTCAAATGTTGACCTTTTTGGCCATACTATACTATTGCCTTGTTGGCCATTTTTGCACCACGCTAATTTTTTAGGTTTTTCGCCATTTTTGGTTTTTATTTCCACTCTAATTGACATTGTGTGCCTCTAAAAGTTATTCTATGTCGTTTTCAGCCATTTTAAGGAGTGGTCAAATTTTGACCTTTTTCGTCATTTTTGGCCATTTTTGCGCCTTGCTAATTTTTTAGGTTTTTCGCCATTTTTGGTTTTTACAATTCTACAATTTCATTTAGCAGACGCTTTTATCCAAAGCGACGTACAACACAAGCAAGAATTTAGACTTAAGGAAAAAACCCTTAGAAAGTGCAAAAAGTGCTTCAGGTGTGATTGGTCACAGGTATTGCCGTCTAGTGGCAGAAGAAGTGCCGCACCCCCCCCCCCTTTTTTTTTTTTTTGTAACCAAAGTCATAACCAGTAGCGATCTCAGCATCTGAGATTCAACAATCTCAGTATCACTACTTACGATGACAGTCAACATACAACATCACACAACTTTGTCAGTGCTAGATAATCATTAGGTGTTGGGTTTTGGACCATCTGACTTACTCTACCCCAAAGGGCAAAGCGGA
>NW_024661731.1:0-1623 GCF_008729295.1 Plectropomus leopardus | reverse complement strand
GGACAGCAGTTAACATTAATACCACATTAACTTTACATGTGATCAAAAAAATAGATATTTAATATGTGAATTAATAAAAAAAGTCTCTTTTCATTGACAAAATGTTGACTTTTGCCGCCATGTTTATGGGTTTGCGACGTCAAGTCGGCGACTCGTGTTATTAAGTCATCCCCGGGTTGTTTCTCCGACATGAGAGGCCGTTCATGTGAATATTTTGATTTGATTTAATTCATTTGGCTCATATTAAAAACAACAGTATTATGCATTTCTAGAAAAGGAGCCATGCAGGAAAACCCAAAAAAACCATCAAGAGGCTTAAAAAGTGAGGTCGAAACTATCAGCTGGTGCACGCGGTCCCACATCGGAAAACTCGCCATTCTGATTATTCACACATCACCTGAACGCAGCATTAAAAAAGCCGCTTGTTTTGTTGACGTCCCAGCCAGCTGTTTTTTAGTACCAGCCCCGAGGCAGGGACTTGTTTCGCCCTGTTTAAGTTCTCGAAAATTGTCCTGCAGGGGCAGTCCCTGTGATGGACACACACCAACGGGCGAGACCCCGTAAAACCACCCCGAGTTCCTGCAGTGGAGACGGTCGGTGTATTACTTTACAAATTAGGACAGTTGGAGATTGAAAAAAAAATGCAAATATGAATCTGCACAGACGTTCCTGTTCAGGGTCAAAACACTTAATTTACACGAAACTCTCATTTAAACTAAAAGCAGAGTCACAATAATGTTGCGTTCACGTGGAATCTGTCAGACGCCAGTTAGAGTCCGACTGAGGCGTTTACACGACCGAAGAAATCCACTTCCTGTCCAAATATCTGGGTGTGTTAGTGCGACTTCCAGAAATTCACTTTATTCTGATTTCAGTGGGATGAACATGTTTACAGTCTTAAAAGTCCAGTTTTAGTCGCACTGTCGCAACAGTTCACCTTTTTCTGTCACCATGGAAACGGGCTGAGGGATAAACGAGCGTCAGGATTTTAAACTGAATCCTGTACTGACACACTGCAGATCACAGGCCCGCCTCACAGACCTGTGGTCATCGTGACGCCGCGCTCTGATTGGTCAGGGACTAAAGTGTCGTCTGTCGTGTCTCAACAAGACAGTTTGACTCTGTAACCTGACAGAGCGACCGTCCCTCCTCAGCGCCAACGTGACGGTTTTAACATGTTAAGCAGGAGAACAGTTGATCTGCTGCAGCATGTGAGTCTGAGGATCAGCAAGCTGATCAATAAACACACACACACACACACACACACACACAGGATCGCAGATACTGCAGGTTCAATACTAACCAGGACGAAGTGTGTGTGAGTGTTTTTTTATGTCTATCGCTCTGGGGACCAGGGTTTTTTTGTGGAATGCGAGGACGCGATGTGATACAGGCGGCATTTCGATTTTGGACTTTTTGTGCATTGAACGTTTTTTGGTAAAAAGAACAACTTGACAACAAATGCTAAAATTCTTTGGAAAATTGAAAAAAGAAAACAAGGACGTTGTGAAAAGTGACAACACATTTGGGAAAGTGTGGCACTGTTCTGAATTTAGGACATTTTATTAAAATCTTAAGAAAATGAAGACATTCTTAGAAAGCTGTCCATTTTTTGCTAATAAA
>NW_024661730.1:0-500 GCF_008729295.1 Plectropomus leopardus | reverse complement strand
TCAAATTTTGACTTTTTTCGCCATACTATACTATTGCCTTTTTTGCCTTGTTCGCCATTTTTGTCAACATGCTAAATTAGCGGGTGTTTGGACTTTTTTGGCCTCTATTTCCACTGTGTCCATTATGGCGCGTCTCTACAAGCTAGAATACGCTGTTTTCAGACATTTTTGGGACGTGTCCAATTTTGAATTTTTCGCCATACTATACTATTGCATTTGTCGCCTTTTTCACCATTTTTCCCAACATACTAAATTAGCGAGTTTTTGTACTTTTTTGACTTTTATTTCCACTTTGTCCACTATGGCGCGTCTCTACAAGCTAGAATATGTGGTTTTGAGACATTTTTGGGACGTGTCAAATTTTGACTTTTTTCTCCATACTATACTATTGCCTTTGTCCCCTTTTTCGCGATTTTTTGCAACATGCTAAATTAGCAGGTTTTTGGACTTTTTTGGCTTCAATTTCCACTTTGTCCACTATGGCACGTCTCTACAAGCTA
>NW_024661729.1:0-380 GCF_008729295.1 Plectropomus leopardus | reverse complement strand
ATACGATACATTTTTTAGAAAAGATAACGATTTTTGTCACTTTAACATCCACTGAGGCTGACTTTCGCAGCACAAAACAGAAAATGTTGTCCGTCTGTGAGGATTCGGGAACTTTTTCCCTTCAGGCAAACTTTGAAACAGCAGCAGGATCCGACTTTGATGAAACTTTGGGCGCCGTGAGGAAGCGTTCTCTCGTTAGTTGTAATGTTTTCTCTTCTCCGTGTTTCTCGCGAACACGTTTTGTCATTGATGAATGTTGGCTCCTCTGAGCTCCTGGACGTTTCCTCAGAGCAGGTTTACTGTCGCTGTGATTAGGAGACGGAGGAGGAGGCCGAGCCCATCTGGAGCGCAAGCTGCTGCGTTCACACGAGGAAACACAC
>NW_024661728.1:0-373 GCF_008729295.1 Plectropomus leopardus | reverse complement strand
TTATTATTATTATTATTATTATTATTAGTAGTAGTAGTAGTAGTAGTAGTAGTAGTAGTATATTAAATCTGGGTTATAGTTGAAATGTCATAAATACTCCATCCACTATCTGTAGGTGGACAATCGGATTAAAGTGCTACCTCACTTAACATAACTGCAAAATCTGAGCTCTGTATGAACACGTCAAATCGGGACTGATGAGCTGTGAGCTTTCACTGGCAAAGACAAATTAATTTACGCTACACCTATTGGTCTATATACGCATGAAAGATGGAGGGAAATCTGAAGGTAGTTTCCACATATGACCCCATGACAACTAAACCACAGAGTTTTCTTGATGTGCTTTTTAAAATCAAGAAATGAAACACAGTAG
>NW_024661727.1:0-392 GCF_008729295.1 Plectropomus leopardus | reverse complement strand
CATCCAACCTCTTCCACCACCTGCAGTACAACCACGTGATTCAATTCGAAGAAATAAAAAAAGCTCAAAGCGAGAAGCGATCAGGACCAGCAACAAGTGCTTCCACCACCAGGCAGCAGCCTATAACCAAAGCATTTGCTAGTACTCAACAATATGAGCGAACATCAAAAAGATGGATCGAAATCACCAACGCTATAGGCTACCATATAGCAAACGACATGGCTCCCATTGCTACAGTGGAGCGCAAGGGGTTCATACACCTCATGAAAACCATCGACAAGAGAAACAGCCTGCCATCGCGAAAATATTTTCCGAAAACAGTGATTCCCAGGATTTACAGAACAGAGAGAGAGAAAGGGTCGCTGCTGAGTTGAGATATATTAAGCACTTTG
>NW_024661726.1:0-438 GCF_008729295.1 Plectropomus leopardus | reverse complement strand
CATCTGCCCCTGGTAATAATAATGAGAGCTCAGCGCGAGCGGCCGGATGAGACACGGAGCGATGCGTCCTGCTGTTTCTAAATAATTCATCCAAAGTCTGATCAAAGCTGAAATGCTGTGGCTGTCAAACACTCAGATGTTCGACACTCAAAGTCCTTCACTGCATTTGGGGTCTTGCAGCTCTGTTCTTATTATCATTGGCTGTTCGTGTTATCAGTCAAAACAGGCTGGAATGAGTTCTATCGACATTCTGTCGACTACGTCTCTTATTTCAATTGAGGAGAAGTTATATCGCGATTGATGTCGTTATCGTTTTATCACCCAGCGCTTCTACAAGGCATCAATAATCACTTCTATCAATCGCACTGAGAGTCTGTTGATAGTACAACAGTGACACAGCAGCCTCATACATATTTCTAGGATTTGGCAACTTATGTT
>NW_024661725.1:0-316 GCF_008729295.1 Plectropomus leopardus | reverse complement strand
CTAAGTAGGGCTGGGCGATATGGAATAAAGTCTTATCACAATGTTTTCTTCATATCAGTCGATATCGATATTTATCACGATATCCATCAAATCAGTGTTTCTGTGAAGCTTAAAGGTTCCTTTGACTCCTCGGTGAGATATGAAGATATCATCAGGTTAATTTAGGTTTAAATATTTATTTTCTGTCAGACATTGAACATGACAAATATACTGTAGAACAGCATCACCAGCTGGAGGACCTATTCTACTAAAACTCACAGAGGTCCAGGTACTAAAATGTCCTCCCAGCAAAGGTCCGAACATCATACCTAAAACC
>NW_024661724.1:0-291 GCF_008729295.1 Plectropomus leopardus | reverse complement strand
ACTTATGGAAAAAAGTCTTATCGTGATAATTTTTTTCATATCAGTCAATATCGATATATATCAGGATGTACATCAAATAACTTTTCTGTCAAGTTTAATGGTTCCCTTTGACTCCTAAGTGAGATATGTAGATATCATCAGGTTAATTTTGGTTTAAATATTTATTTTCTGTCAGACATTGAACATGACAAATATACTGTAGAACAGCATCACCAGCTGGAGGACCTATTCTACTAAAACTCAAAGAGGTCCAGTTACTAAAATTTCCTCCCAACAAAGATCTGAACCTCA
>NW_024661722.1:0-393 GCF_008729295.1 Plectropomus leopardus | reverse complement strand
TCCAGCCACGGTTGGTTCCAGCTTCGTGTCTTCACTTCATTGGATTCCCAGAGACATTGTTTGGATTATTCACCCGAAGAACGAACTGACTATCTGTGAGCTGAGCTTCTATTGTGTTGGTTTTAATAAAGGTTATTACCAACTGTTTCTAAGTGTTGGCGTACTGCATCTGGGTTCATACACACCCCGTTTCAGTACAATCTGGCCAAACATGGACCCAGCAGACTCCAACACTCTTCAGTCTCGGCTAGCCCATGTTGAGGGAATGCTCCAGCAACACGAGGCTCAGCTCTCCTCCAACGCGGCTCAGCCGGCTCCCAACCCGGCGCCACCTCCCAGTTCCGCTCCCGAACCCCGGGTTGGGACACCCGAACGCTACGCTGGAGATCCAGA
>NW_024661721.1:0-426 GCF_008729295.1 Plectropomus leopardus | reverse complement strand
ATACATATTGGCAAGATTATGTATTTTTGTTTAATTTTGGAATTTCCTGCTCAGCTCCTACAATAAGTCTAAAATACACAATGGAAATTAAATTGTTACATTCAGACTGTTAAGTGCAAAAAATTGCACCATTAAAACCCATTCAAACTGACATTTTTGATCCCACAGCCATCAAAGCATAAAAACATGCATTGTATTATTTCTGGGTGTCATTCTGGAGAAAATACATGCTATCCACTAGGTACACTGTCACAGTCAGTGTTGCTGCAAATCATTGACATATCCCAAGCTGGGATCATCAAAAAAATGAATTTTGCATGTAGTATATAAAAAATATATATACTGTATTTTTTTAAATCTAAAAACATAGTGACATGTCAAAACCTGGAATTTAACGGGTTAAAATTCTGAAAATTAATGTATATT
>NW_024661720.1:0-1391 GCF_008729295.1 Plectropomus leopardus | reverse complement strand
ATTAATTATTTAACATTATTTTAAAAATGTAATTTTGATTATTATAAATATAGGTTATCCTACTATTAGTAGAAGAATGTAAAAACACGTTTCTGGTGACAAAAATCACATAGAAAGTTATTTTAGTCAAGGTAAGGCAGTTTAGTCAGTTTAATTTTTGAGTGTGTGAGACAAGATCTTAACCCTTTGAAACCTGAGCAAATTGGCCTGATTCCTTCCAAAAACATGAGAGGAAGGCAATGAGCAACAAAAGAAGAAAAGGCACAAAAATTTGCAAGAAATTAGTAAAAAGTTGAAAATAATTACCTGTAAATTAGTTTAAAAATATAATTATAATCATAATAATAATAACATTTTTTCAAAAGGGATATGACCTGGGAAAGGTGCTTGAAAATGATTCTCTAACATAATTTTAATTATGTAATTATGATAATTAGCTACATATGTAGTTTTTGCCTGGCTTTTTTTTTCTTTTTCCGTCGACATTTTACCCTTGCTTTTTTATATAAATAATTTTCAAATTGACTAATTTCTTGCCATTTGTGAAACAGTTTCTCAACAAGTTGCCTGTTTCCTTTTTTCCTGTTGATTTTTTTTTTTTAAAGAAATCCAACACTTTGCTCAGAGTTCAGAAGTTGAAATACGTGTGAAAGCAGCAAAGCAGAAGTGAGGTCACTCCAGGTTTCAAAGGGTTAATTTCACCGCCTTTGGTGGCATTAGGATTATTTTCGTCCTCTGTCTGACACCATTTCACTTTAAAAAAAGTTTTAAAAAGAGAGGACGGTGTTTATGTTACCAGATTAGAAACACCTCACTGAGGGCGATTACAAAATCAGGTGTGAGGAGAGGCACGAGGTGCATGAATGGGTGTGTTTTAGTGTGTGTGAGTCACACATCAGTCAGCAGGTTAGTCATTCAGACAGAGACGGAGACAGAGACAGTACCTCTGATGGCGCACCAGCAGCAGCACGGCCAGGAGGATCATGGGAGTTCCAAGTGAAATTAAGACGATGACCAGAGTGTTGAGTCTGTAAACTGTTTGCTCCACCGCTGCAGACAGACACACCCAAAAAAGATAAACACTATTCAGACGTCAGACGACAACCGATGGATGGAGATGGTAAAAAGTCACCAGCCTTTGGTTAGATCACTAAAACAGACGACTTTAACCCTTTGAAACCTGAGCAAATTGGCTTGGTAAATTGGTTTCTTCCACAAACTTGGGAAGAAGGCAGTGAAAACTTCACAAAAATGGCCCCAAAAAACTGCAAGAAATTAGCAAAAAGTTTAAAGAAAATTACCTGATGAATAGCGACAAAAAAGAAAAGTAAAAAACAAAAACAAACCTTAAAATTTGCTTTGAAAAAATTAAAAAAGGGAAAAAATACTTT
>NW_024661719.1:0-404 GCF_008729295.1 Plectropomus leopardus | reverse complement strand
ATCCTACTGTATCTATCGCTCTGTGTTATTGGTAGCGCCTCGTGCATTAGAATAAACTCTGGTAGCACCTATAATAATAATAATGAGACAAGGGTAAATCAGGAGACAGTGTAACAAGCAGTAGGGCCTCATATGGATGTAAACTCTGTGTTGACTGCAGGCAGAGCAGGCAGGAGAATCAGGGCCCTCTCTGAAGTGTCAGGAGTGTGATGTGGCCCTCTGCATCATCACAGAGAGGAGCTGCTGTGCAGAATGGCACAGATAATACACAAACAACTGCAAAAAAACTATGGAATTTTTTTTTTTTTTTGGAAAAGTGTGTCCATTTTTTGAACTATAATTACAGTGTTTATTTTTCAATTTCTGATTCCCAACACTTTGGAGAAAGGTTTTCTACAACAAAA
>NW_024661718.1:0-273 GCF_008729295.1 Plectropomus leopardus | reverse complement strand
CTCAGGTAACTCTCCTTTTGTCACACCTGAACTCTCCCTCTCTCTCTCTGTGTGTGTGTGTGAGAGTGAGAGGGGGAAGGAGGGGGGTGTAACAGGAAGTGATAAAAATCTTAAACTTGTGTAGTTTTTATTTAACGAAACAAAGTTCAGACTCTTTAAACTCTTTTCTTCTATGGTGTCCATCTCACAGCTGACTGTTGAGGTCAAAGGTCACTGAAAATGATTCATTTCATTTAACCCTTCAGGGCCTGTTTGTCTCATTTTAGTCTCTTT
>NW_024661717.1:0-425 GCF_008729295.1 Plectropomus leopardus | reverse complement strand
GGACACATGCATCAACACACACACAGTTATCACAACAGGAAGAAGAAAAGTGTGTAAAATGCGCCGAAAAACAACATGTCTGATGTTCTTATTCAAGTCTGCGTCATGAAAAATGTTTGGCACGAGACAAAAATGAGTCCCTGATACCAAAATGAGCAAACAAACAGCGATGAGCGTACAGAGAGGCGATCGGTGTTAAGATGTTATAACAGTTAACCCTTTAAAACCTGAGCAGTTTGAATGATTTCTTTGAAAAACATATGGTTAAGGCAACAACATGGCCCCAAATATTGGTAAAAAATATCAGTTAAAAAGTTACCCCAAACAAATTAAAAATAGGCAGAAAAAAACAAGAAAATAACCCAGAAAAGTGCTGAAAATAACAAAAATATTTATTTATATTTTTTACTGTAAAATCATTTTTA
>NW_024661716.1:0-497 GCF_008729295.1 Plectropomus leopardus | reverse complement strand
TTTTACAGAATAAAATTTGAAAATCTCTTTTTTATCACTACATAAAAACCAGCCAAGTCATTTTTTAGACATACAATGTTATATATGAATGATATATATACAGTATATATATATATACACGCCTCAGTAAAATCCTTCAGAAAATAGATTGGAATAAAACTAGAAAGTTGGCATATGTAAGTGCTGCTGAAGTGGAGATTTTTTTGGCTCAGAGTATGAAAAAGAAAACTTTTGAGAAAACAGCCTGTGAAGAAACACTGACAGATATCACCATGAGACCTTTCCATGAGACTTTCACAGCTGATTATTTATTTTAAAAAAGTGTCACAAGTTTTGAGCACTGTGAAAAAGTTTCCTCAGTACCCTTTCACATTTGCAGATCCCTGCAGCAGTCACTGTCAGCCTCATCAGGCCACCTGTGCCTCCTTAGTCACAGTGAAGTTATCAATTAAGAGACTTATCTCCACTTTTTATCCAAGGAATCTCTTTTAAAATAG
>NW_024661715.1:0-618 GCF_008729295.1 Plectropomus leopardus | reverse complement strand
CTTTGGTTTTTGCACATTTCTAGGATTTGGGGACTTTTCTAGGATTTTAGCACATTTCTGGGATTTTAGGACATTTCCAGTATCTAAGAACTATTTCCAGAATTTGAGGACTTTTCTAGGATTTTGGGACCTTTCTAGGATTTTAGCATATTACTGGGATTTTAGGACATTTATAGGATTTTAGGACATTTCCAGAATCTAATAACATTTCTAGAATTTGAGGACTTTTCTAGGATTTTGGGACTTTTGTAGGATTTTAGCACATTCCCCGGAATTTAGGACTTGTCTATGGTATTTGCATATTTTGTAGGAATTTGGACTTTTCCAGTATTTAAGGACATTTCCAGGATTTTTAGGACATTTCTAGTATTTTAGGACATTTGTAGGATTTTAGGACTTTTCTGATATTTTAAGGACATTTCAAGGAATTTAGGATTAATATTTTGGGACTTTTCTGTGATTTTAAGACATTTCTAGGGTCTTAAGACATTAGGGGCTTAGCTAGGATCTCTCTTGAGAGGTAAGGGAAATCCTGCACTGGCAGCTCTTTTGTAAAGAAGCTCTATTTTGCAGGGCGCCTAGTAGCACAGTTTGTAGAGCGTGTTTTTTTTTTTTTTT
>NW_024661713.1:0-466 GCF_008729295.1 Plectropomus leopardus | reverse complement strand
CACACACACACACACACACACACACACACACACACACAGAATTGTGAAAACCTGGTTTCAACAGCCAGCAAATCACTTAGGACTGTTTAAGAGGGAAGTTAATTACACCAGCGTGCAAAACTTAACAAGCAGCTTCACGCCAGTTCAGCGCCTGATTTATTAAGACCACTTATGTAAATCAAGTCAGTTACTATTTTCTACTTACAAGACTGCAGGCAGAGTTCAGTGTAAATACTGAATGCAGCAGAAGTGCCAGGTGAGAGGAGGCTGTTTTACGGCGGCATACGGCCTCTGATTACAAACATTTTCTTTTGGCAGGTTTGACTTGATTCTTGTTGGTGTAAATATGCAGGTTTCTGTTAACCTTCAAATTGCACAAATTGATATTGCGAATATGACATAATGGAAACACTGAGCTTAAAAAAATATATATCGCAAAACAGTTTTTATGCTTGCATGAGGTGGT
>NW_024661712.1:0-203 GCF_008729295.1 Plectropomus leopardus | reverse complement strand
TCAGAGATACTCAACCTACGGCCCGCGGGCCAAATCTGGCCCCTGATAGGGCCCCTGATGGGCCCCTGGTGGCCCCCAACCATTTTCTGATGTACAGTAAAAATAAAGTGATGGACTCTGTGAATAGTTTTTGTCCTTTTAGTCTCCATAAGGTGTCAGAGACATAAAACAGCATCAACATAGAGCCAGAGGAGGATCCCCCA
>NW_024661711.1:0-353 GCF_008729295.1 Plectropomus leopardus | reverse complement strand
CAGACACCAGACTGAACTCTGGAAAACCCCATCAGTCGTCCAACTTGTCGTTTTGCATGAAACAGTACCGATGCTCTTCGGTACCGGTCATCATTAAACCCTTAATATTACACACCCCCTCAATCCCTGTGTAGCAATATTATTTTCTAGTTTCTTTGAGTTTATTATTTCAACCAACATCAGTCCTAATCAGAAATATCAAATATTCATTCATTTTCGGAATTTCAACCCTTTAAATGCCAGTTTTTTTGTCATGATGCCACTGTTTTTAATAAAAAAAAAAAACACAAAAAAATGAATTATTCCAGCCTATAATATGTCAATGATTGGCAGCAACAATGAGTTTTATACAT
>NW_024661710.1:0-444 GCF_008729295.1 Plectropomus leopardus | reverse complement strand
CGGCAATGTTTGATGAAGTGTATTTTAAAAATACACAATGCATATAACAAGCTTAAACTGACATGCATACTAGAACATCAACAACAGATGCAGGAGGATACCTTGTACAGTGCCTATCATAAGTATTCACCCCCTCTGATGTTTTACCCTTTCATTGCTTTCATAAATCAATCATGGTCAATAAAATTTTGCTTTTTTAACACAAAAATTTATTGGAAAAAACTCTTTAATTTCAAAGTGAAAACAGATTTCTATAAAGTAATGTTAATGAAAGAAAATTATATAAATGAAAATAATTGTTTGCATAATTATTCACGGCCTTCAAGTCAGTATTTAGTAGATGCACCTTTGGCTGCAATCACAGCAGTGAGTCTGTGTGGATAGGTCTCAATCAGTGTTGCACATCTGCCCACTGCAATTTTGCTCCATTCTTCTTTGCAAAAC
>NW_024661709.1:0-1239 GCF_008729295.1 Plectropomus leopardus | reverse complement strand
TATATATATATATATCACTATCAATGGCACCCAATGAGTTAATGAACACTAAAACATGTAATACTTCTGTCACTGCTAGAACCTCATGAACCGAGAGAACTTCCCAAAGATTGACAAAACATCTTAAAGGACTGTTACAGCTTTACAAGGAGTCTCCTCAGTGAAGTCTAGAACCTCTGAAATGAACAGAAGAACCTCTTAAGTTAAAACGAGAACCTCTGACCACTATAACTGTCTGAAGGGCACAAAGAACATCTCGAAGAACCCAGAGAATATTTTTACCAACCATTTAAACTTTCTAAAGGATGGCCACTATAACCTCCTGAGGAACCCAGAGAAACTCTGCAGTCACCAGCAGAACCTCTTTGATAGTCAGAAAATCATGGAAGTCCCGTAGAACCTCTTTACTGCACATTAGGAACTTCTAAAGAGAAACCAGAACCTCCTAAAGGACCCCTACAACCACCACACTGATAGTTAGAACATTTCCAGTGATTATAACCACCCGAGGAACTCCTAGAACCTTTTTAATGGCCACTAGAAGATCCTACACATCCACTAGAACGTCTTTAATGACCTGCAGAACCTCTCAAGTTTAAACTAGAGCTCATAGAACCTTTTTAATGGCCAGTAAATAACTTTCTGCGAAATAATGAATGATAAACGGTAACTTGAGAGAACCTTGGTCATTTCCCACATTAAAGCAACGCAGCTTTAACATGTCAGAGGTTCCTTAAGGGAACGTTTGCTAACGTTCTCCGTGTGACAGAAGTGAAACAGCGACTGTGATGGATTATCTCTCAGGTTTCTCTCCGTCTGTCTGGAAGGGAGGAAGTCCATCCAGAGCCTGATGGATTCTTTGGAAACTGGTTTCCACTAAAGAAAGAATGTGTAATCAGTCGCTCATGTGCTCCAAACCACCGCTGTGGAACTGGAACCGTTCTGGAGTCCGGCCTCGGCGTGCCGGTCAGATTTCCCAGAAGCCCCGGTGATAAATGGAGTTTATGTTGCTGATGTGGTTTGATAGGCTGGAAGTGAACGCAGATGCAGATGTAGAGCGTCAGCAGAGCCGAGCTGCGGTCAGCCGAGAGGCCTTCAGCGACCACAGGCGTCAAATTACTGCAGCTGGAAACTGCTGAACCCAAAATCCACAGATTCTTCACTCCTGAGCTGCAGAGAGCGACTCACACCAAACTCCAGCCCAAAATCTACCGATTCTTTACCGCTCGCACCAAACTC
>NW_024661707.1:0-292 GCF_008729295.1 Plectropomus leopardus | reverse complement strand
CTGAGTGTAATCAGTGAATTTGCAGCTCAGCTCCTACAATAAGTCTAAAATACACTGTGGAAACTAAATAGTTACATTCAGACTGTTCAGGTGAAAAAATGCTCCATTGAAACCCATTCAAACTGACATTTTTGATCCCACAGCCATCAGAGCAGAAAAACAGGACTTGTATTATTTCTGGGTGTCATTCTGGGCTTTTGACTCTGAATTTATCATTTTGACTATTTTCCACCTGATGACATTTATTTTTTTTTAACTATATTTAGCATATGGAAAAAATGCGGGAAATGTT
>NW_024661706.1:0-217 GCF_008729295.1 Plectropomus leopardus | reverse complement strand
TCATAAATACCATTTATGTCTTGTTTAATTTTGTTTATTCTAATTAATATCTGGGGATCTTTTTGTTCCATGTGTTTAATCTCTAATGACTTCAATTCCCTTTGTAGTGCAATAAGTCTTTTCTGTTTTTCCCTTTTCCGGGACGCCGTGAGGGCAATAATCTTACCTCGAATGACCGCCTTCGCTGCATCCCATAAAGTATTTGGAGACACCTCTC
>NW_024661705.1:0-289 GCF_008729295.1 Plectropomus leopardus | reverse complement strand
GTGTATTTTAGACTTATTGTAGGAGCTGAGCTGCAAATTCACTGATTACACACAAATACACAATCTGGACTACATTTAGGACACATGCATCAACACACACACAGTTATCACAACAGGAAGAAGGAAAGAGACTCAAATGAGACAAACAGTCTCTAAAGGGTTAATGAAATAATCAATCTGCAGGCAGATGAAGATCGAGTCCTCCCTGTTCGAAACCGCACCCTGCCGTGATTGTCTCATTGTGCTGCATAAATACATTTTTTCTCCTGTTTTCCTGGACGTTACGAAG
>NW_024661704.1:0-375 GCF_008729295.1 Plectropomus leopardus | reverse complement strand
TAGATCAGTGATACTCAACTGATGGCCCAAGAAACGTCCTAAAATCTAGGAAAGGTCCTAAAATCTGAGAAATGTCCTAAAATCTGAGAAATGTCCTAAAATCCTAAAAATGTAATAATATCCTAGAAATGTCCTGAAATCCTAGAAGGTGCGTTAGTCCTACAAATGTCCTAAAATACTGGAAATGTCCCAAAATCTACAAAACTTCCTAAAATCCCAACAATGTGTCAAATTCTAGAAATGTCCTGAAATCCTAGAAACATGCTGAAGTCCCTGACATGTCCTAAAACACTTGAAATGTCCTAAAACCCTTGAAATGTCCTAAAAATGTCCTAAAATCCTAGAAACATGTATGAGGCTGCTCTGACTGGACTC
>NW_024661703.1:0-516 GCF_008729295.1 Plectropomus leopardus | reverse complement strand
TTGCTTTTTGGCATTGGCCCTCCATGACAAGCAGCGTCAAAAAAACAACAGTGAAAATGCTTTATTCGGTGTTTTAAGTGGTTTACATTGCTTGGTCTGTTTGTTTTGGAGAGGAGGAGACCTCTGTGGATAATTTGGATAAAAACCTCTTGAACATTTAACACTGAAGGAATTTTAACAGAGAGCTTTTAGCAGACTGCAATCTGCAATCCTCACCACTATAGATGTGACTTGTCTTGTCTGGTCTGGTCTGAAGTTTATATGAAACAGAAAAAGACGCACTGAGATGAGAAAAGTAACAACACAGAGATGCCTGAAAACAAAGTTCTGCAACAAGAGAGCTGCTGGTTTGCAGTGAGGACGTTATCTGAGCCGAGTGTAGGGAGTAACCCCCTGAAACAGAAAGAATTGTGGGTAAAATGAGATGGATTTTGACATCTGAAGAAATTATCTTCTTTCTTTGCCTCACCTCTGCAGTTGACGTTCCCTCTGGCAAGGCATTGAACACCTCCAGCT
>NW_024661702.1:0-468 GCF_008729295.1 Plectropomus leopardus | reverse complement strand
GTTTCTGACAGCACAGGCTTCCTACCGGCTGTAGTAATTTATATTTTTGCTGTAATTCATCATTTTTAACATTTTACATCACATCCATACGCTGCTGGCTGTAAAGCTGTAATATGGACGTCTTACCGTGTCTGTGTCAGACCGTATATACGGTCTACGGTCTGTATTCAAACTACCGGTTATCAGTGAGCAGCGGAGCTCTAGAGACAGTTACTGAGAGGTACTGGACGTAGTATTTACTTAAAGATTAGCTGTGTATTAATACACGGGGGAATATTACAAGCAGCACCTTTTATTACCTTTGTATGAGCACAACACCTAACGATTCTGTTAATTTGATTTCTGCGGTCGAGATTAAGATATGATTCCCTGATGAGTTGTATGTATATGTGTGTGTGTGTGTGTGTGTGTGTGTGTGTGCGCGCGCGTGTGTGTGTGTGTAGAGAGAGATAAATATGCCATTATCTG
>NW_024661701.1:0-783 GCF_008729295.1 Plectropomus leopardus | reverse complement strand
GAGCTATAGTATGGCGTTTTTCTCCATACTAAACTTTGGCCTAAAACTCTCAAAATATTGAATTTTTAGACCACTTTTTCAACAGACTATACTATAAACAGCATCAACATGCTGTTCCATGACTTTTTTCAGTGTTTTGAAGAATCACTTTTTTGACCATTTTTCCCTGAGCTATAGTATGGATTTTCTATCCATACTACACTTTGGCCTAAAACATTGAAAATATTGACTTTTTAGACCATTTCTTCAATAGGCTATATTGTAAAGAGCCTAACCATGCTGTTCCATGACTTTTTTCAGTATTTGGAGAAATCACTTTTTTGACCATTTTTCCCTGAGCTATAGTATCGCTTTTAATCCATAATAAACTTTGACCTTAAACGCTCAAAATATTGACTTTTTAGACCATTTTTTTCAACAGACTATAGTATAAACAGCCTCAACATGCTGTTCCATGACTTTTTTCAGCGTTTCGAAGGATCACTTTTTTGACCATTTTTCCCTGAGCTATAGTATGGCGTTTGTCTCCATACTAAACTTTGGCCAAAAACACTCAAAATATTGACTTATTAGACAATTTTTTTCAACAGGCTGTAATATTAAAACCCCGAGCATGCTTTTCTATGACTTTTTTCAGTGTTTTGAAGAGGTCACTTTTTTGACCATTTTCCCCTGAGCTATAGTATGGCGTTTTTCTCCATACTAAACTTTGGCCTAAAACACTCAAAATATTGATTTTTTAGACCACTTTTTCAACAGACTATACTATAAACAGCATCAACA
>NW_024661700.1:0-309 GCF_008729295.1 Plectropomus leopardus | reverse complement strand
ATCTTTTTGCCGGCTTTTCATTTTTACACAGAGCACAACAACAAGGGCATCATGTAGCTCTGTTGTTTGATTTTTAGCTAGCATACCAGCCTCACGAAAGCAAAAGAGGTGTTAAGTTTAACTCAACAGTGTCAGCCTTTAGTGTGACACATAACATACCCGTTGGCAACGCTTTTTTAACAACATATACAATATATTTCCTCCTTAGACAGGCAGTCTCTCTGTTTGTGTTGTAAACCGAGCTTCTCTGTTCTTTGTTGTGGTAGCTGGTTCAGCTGCAGGTGCATTTTGTTTTTTCGTAGCCTATAT
>NW_024661699.1:0-311 GCF_008729295.1 Plectropomus leopardus | reverse complement strand
TGTGTGTGCGTGCGTGTGTCTGTGTCTGTGTGTGCGTGCGTGCGTGTGTCTGTGTCTGTGTGTGCGTGCGTGTGTGTGTGTGCGTGCGTGTGTCTGTGTCTGTGTGTGCGTGCGTCTGTGTCTGTGTGTGTGTGCGTGCGTGTGTCTGTGTCTGTGTGTGCGTGCGTGCGTGCGTGTGTCTGTGTCTGTGTGTGTGTGCGTGCGTGTGTCTGTGTCTGTGTGTGCGTGCGTGCGTGTGTGTGCGTGTGTCTGTGTCTGTGTGCGTGCGTGCGTGTGTGTGTGCGCACTCACAGCTGTGATCTCCTCCTTGG
>NW_024661698.1:0-1254 GCF_008729295.1 Plectropomus leopardus | reverse complement strand
ATTATTATTATTATTATTACATGTAACAGGGTTCCTGCAGATCCTTAAAAAGTCTTAAAAGGCATTGAATTTACTCATCTAAAAATAAGGCCTTAATTAGAATTAAAATGTCTTAAATCAATCTTTCAAAAGTCTTTAAAATGTTTGGGACATGGAAAGTAGTCTAGATGGGACATTGGAAGTCTATGAATCCTTTTTTTCTTACGTGTGCATTTTAAAATCTCAAAATAATTTGTAGCATACATACATACATACATACATACATACATATATATATATGTATGTGTGTTGTTGGGTTTTTTTAATAGTTTGTCAAATGCCTCTCACATTAACGCCATGTTTAAATTACAATAAACATTTGGGCAAAACTGTCCATAACCCCTGTTTTTTGTTAGTTTGTTTAGAAGTGGTCTTTAATTTTAAATGAAATTAGAAGTCTTCAATCTATGAGGCCTTAAGCTGTAGGAACCTCGTGTTATATGTCACATGAGAGGTGGATGCTGTTGTGTTAAACATCACTCTGCTTCTTGTTCCGCAGTGCCAGCATGCTTTTTAATATCACACACTGGAGTGACATGATGCCACTGTTATTTGTTTCAAAAAAAACTGTCCATGGATAAGCACACATACAACACCACTTCGAAACAAGTATCCCCTTACATTTTTTGCTACTTTATATGTAAATGATCTGAAAACTTCTTCCAGCACTGATATTCAACTTGAAACTCTAAATGCATCATTTAGTTGAGTATGTATTTCACAGAAAGTGTGAGGGAAACCTGAAATCAACTTAAACAGCAGCACACGCCAATCCTTTTGTTTCTCGTGTTGATTCTGACCTTGAGATTAAGCAGAATCAAAACAAACTCAATCTGTGAAACAAAGTAGAGCAGAGTGAACATGAGAGTGGAATAATAATGGCTCATTTTCATTAGTACAAAGCTTTATGTGAGTGTTTCAGCTGCTGAGGCCTGCCACTACATGAATGTCATGCTGCAGCCTCATGAAAGGGGGAGTTTAAACAGACACGTGCTTCCTCCCCCCACTGGAGAAAAGTGCACACTGCAGTTTATATCTGCTCTCAACAGGATACATGAGTCGTGTGCGTGTGATCACGTTTCCCGGTTAATCACGTCAGTTTAACAGCCTGCTGCTCACGTTTCATCTCCAGCCTAATATTTTCACCATTAATCCTGTGCACACGGATCGTATATATGAATATATATACCAGCTCTGTGCAAAGGATTATATTCT
>NW_024661697.1:0-261 GCF_008729295.1 Plectropomus leopardus | reverse complement strand
TCTTCGCTTCGTGTGATTCCCAGAGACATTGCTAGGGCTCACAGCTCAAAGAACGAACTCTCAGTCTGTATCCTGTTTTCCATTCGTGTTGGTTTTAATAAAAGTTATTACCAACTGCCAGTGAAGTGTACTGTACTGCATCTGGGTCCTCCATACACCCGTTACAGTGTGAGCAGATCACTACAAATTTATAAACAGCTTTCAACCAAAATGGCCTGTACTGTGACCTTAGTTTGGTGTGATATTTGAAAAGCATCACAA
>NW_024661696.1:0-598 GCF_008729295.1 Plectropomus leopardus | reverse complement strand
GTATTAATGTCTTTATATCATTTTGTATTCTGGTTGCTAGGATCGAAGTTAGTATTTTATAATCTATACATACAAGGCTTATGGGAAGCTAGCTGGAACACTGCAAGTGGGTCCTTTCCCTCCTCATGCAGGATGGTAATGATAGCATCTGACCAAGATTCTGGGGGATCTCCTGAATTAAATACATAGTTATACACTTTGCATAAATCCAAATCCATCTACTCCTGGTGATTTGATGTTTTTTAATTTAGCAATAGTTTCCTTGATTTCATGTTCTCTAATGGGCTCTGTTAATTTAGTTCCTTCCTCATCTGTCGATTTAATCATCTTAAGGGCTTTCGAAAAATCATAATTTTCTTTTTCTTAAATTCCTGATGTTTATGTTTATGTTTATGTTTATTGAGGATCCCCATTAGCCGACGCACAAACGCCAGGCTAGTCTTCCTGGGGTCCTATTTAAAAAGTACAATACAAACAATACACAACAATATACAAATCCAATTACGATATATACACAGATTCAAATACAATCAAAAGAGAAGAAAAGAATGTTGATCCTTATATAAATGTTTTAATATTTTGCGAAAGCCTCTGATAT
>NW_024661695.1:0-219 GCF_008729295.1 Plectropomus leopardus | reverse complement strand
CTGCCCTGGTCTGAGGTCCCAAAGCTGAAGCTGATTTCATTCCTGTATTTTACTTTTAAAAGTTTTGAATTTTCCACTGTGAATCGGCGTACGCTGACCCATTGATTTTGTTGGTGGTCATTCTGTGGCCTACTCGTCACATTGTTTTCTGGTTTTTTTTTATCTGTTCTGTGTCCACTGGGAAAGCGGCAGCAGCACCCTCTGCCGGTGAAAAGGCAG
>NW_024661694.1:0-261 GCF_008729295.1 Plectropomus leopardus | reverse complement strand
GACTAAGCAATAAATGTTTTTATTATATCCTCATAAAAACTTTTCTACGACAATAAATCTACAGTGGCCTAAGATTTTTGCACAGTATATTACTGTGATTCTTCGTCTGTTGTTGGCTCCCCATGCTGGGATGCACAGTTGGTGTTTTCCTCAAATTAACTCCACCTGTGGGCTTTCTTTGTGATATTGCCGAAAGTACATGCTGATTAATGGACGTCTGGCCCAAAACGTCCGTGTGCCAATAAGAATAAAGCTAAATAT
>NW_024661693.1:0-261 GCF_008729295.1 Plectropomus leopardus | reverse complement strand
GACTAAGCAATAAATGTTTTTATTATATCCTCATAAAAACTTTTCTAAGACAATAAATCTACAGTGGCCTAAGATTTTTGCACAGTATATTACTGTGATTCTTCGTCTGTTGTTGGCTCCCCATGCTGGGATGCACAGTTGGTGTTTTCCTCAAATCAACTCCACCTGTGGGTTTTCTTTGTGATATTGCCGAAAGTACATGCTGATTAATGGGCGTCTGGCCCAAAACGTCCGTGTGCCAATAAGAATAAAGCTAAATAT
>NW_024661692.1:0-385 GCF_008729295.1 Plectropomus leopardus | reverse complement strand
TTTGCAGAATGGCACAGATAATGGGATACACAAACAACTGCAAAACATGATGGGACTTTTTTTTGGAAAAGTGTGCCAATTTTTTCTAACTACAATAATTACAATGTTTATTTTTTCACTTTCAGATTCCCGACACTTGGGAGAAACGTTTTCTACAACAAAAAAGCTTGTACATAATAAAACCTGCATAATTTTATACACACTTTGCTTTCATAACATAATATGCCACTAGCAAAACAGACTGGAGTACCCTGAAATTACACCTCCTGTATTTGAATCTATTTGAAATCGGTATGCAGTATGCCAAAAATACCAGGATGTACTGCTACACCCGGCTGCATTTTGCAGTATATGCAAGCCAGCATGCTTTTCTGGCTATTCTGAC
>NW_024661691.1:0-344 GCF_008729295.1 Plectropomus leopardus | reverse complement strand
GGCACAAACGCAGACGAACACAGACGACAAACTAAACAGAAGTGACCTGGAAAAATCCGGTTTTGTCCCTCTGTTTATCGCGACCTTCTTAGCTAACCTAAGCTATGCTACATGGCTACCGCCATGTCCCCTGAAGACCATCATCTCCAACTAAGGAAAGCGAAAAAAAAGATCGCTGACCTGTTGAATGATGTCCGCCGGCTCTCCGAGGAACTGAGGAGTAAGGGAGCCCAGCTGGACCAGTGTATGACCATCGCCCACGAGCAATGTCTCCGGATCGCCTCGTATTCAGCGGCCCTCCAGGACACGGTGCCCTGGGATCCCACCGGTCCGCGGCCATCCTT
>NW_024661690.1:0-319 GCF_008729295.1 Plectropomus leopardus | reverse complement strand
TTAGCCTCTGTAGGGGGGAACCCCCTTTTTTGATGAAGGAGCTCTATATTGATGCTTATCTGGAACTTAAGTTACCCTGAAAAACGTTCTTTTAATTATAAATTGTGGTGTTTAAAGTAATAGGTGTAGTTGTTAGTAATTGGTACCAAGTAGAAACAAAACACTTTGCAGCTGCTACCATTGAAATGTATTCTACAATTCTACAATTTCGTTTAGCAGACGCTTTTATCCAAAGCGAAGTACAACACAAGCAATAATTTTAGACTTAAGGAAAAAACCCTTAGTAAGTGCCAAAAGTGCTTCAGGTGTGATTGGTCAC
>NW_024661689.1:0-603 GCF_008729295.1 Plectropomus leopardus | reverse complement strand
TCGCTTTGGATAAAAGCGTCTGCTAAATGAAATTGTAGAATTGTAGAATTATAGAATTGTAGAACAAACAAAATGTGTCTATTTAAAACTATGTACAATAAAAAAAAATGTATGTATCTCCCCACTACATCAGCTGAACCCAAAAATAACAAAGGGGGATTATCAACTAAATGAATATCTTAAAAAAAGTAATAATAATTACACTAAATAAATAAAAAAATAAATAAATATATGGGTAGTAGCCTCCATTAACAGACCACCCACATGCAGGTTACAGGTGAGCTGCCACTGTATGAGGCTTTTCTTTCCTGGCACACTGTGGCAATATACGCATTCATGAGCAGGTTCTAGTATATCTTGCATTGTGTTATATAGACTCCTGAATAATATTTTTTTTTTAAATTTTTTTTTTTTTTTGGTTGTTGTTCACCTTTAAGGCAGAATTTATGTGAAGCTGTTGTATTGGATAGCATTCGATTGTAGGTGTAGCTAATTGAATGATCATGCAGCTTCCATCCTCACATACACTGAGGTCAAATTTCAGTACTTACAGTCACTAGACTAGAAGAAAAGCAGACTAGAAGAAAAAAAAAACATTGGTCC
>NW_024661688.1:0-332 GCF_008729295.1 Plectropomus leopardus | reverse complement strand
CTTTCGACGCCCTCCCGGAAATTTGAACACACGGAGGGAATACGAGGGGAAGTAGGTGTGTTTGTTTACATGAAAACAAACCCAAAATAACAGAGTAGCAGGACATCAAAAAGCAAGACATGGCTGTCAAAATAACGATGGACAGCTGAAGAGACGCTGCAAGCATTTTTTTGAACGAGCGTCCTCGCGACGCTGCAGCTGATGGTCGTCTCAAACAGCTGATGCAGCAGCAGGAGGACAGACAGGACAGAGACTGTTACTGAGTGTAATGTCCAACACTGACTACGCCTGCTGCTCATGTCCGGATGTATCTGCTCACCTCACTGACTTCA
>NW_024661687.1:0-1332 GCF_008729295.1 Plectropomus leopardus | reverse complement strand
TACTGTTTCTTTAGTCAGTAAAACTTACGTGACATTCTAATTATTATTATCATTAATATTATTAGTATTATTACTGATTTTGTTGCAAATTATTAGTGTAATTATAAAAAATAATATGTAACGTCCATCCACTTTATTATTACTATAATAGATTATTATTTTCAAATTTAGGATTATTTTCAGCAAATTTTCCAGTCTAACAATAATGCATTTATTTTTCTTTGTTGATTATTTTAATTATTACAAATTGTGTCATGTTTGAGCCATGCATGATCAATTTTCAGCGTCTTGGCACTAAAGTAAAATGTATCTCTTTTACTATTTTACAAAATATTAGTTTAGTTTTCAAAATATGCACAAAATGTAGATACGACATTAAAATCAAATATAAGCAATATGTGAATATTGTGAATTTAGTATTTAAGATGATTATTTTTGGCTCCTTTAAATTAAAATAAATTAAAATGAAGTTATTTCGGAGGCTGCGCAGGAAGTGCTTTGATTCATTGCAGAATAATTTAAAGCAAATGTTTGTAACTGCAAGTTATACATGTGTGCATGTGTGTGTGCGTGTGTGTGTGTTTGTTTGTAAATCTCAGAAAACGTCTTATAGCGCGTCACAACATAACTTTGTGACTTTTTAACTTTTTAAAAAATAATTAATGAGCCGCCTCAGTGAGAAATGTCACTGACGTTACTGTTTAACACGTGCATAGTTTAAATGACAACACCAGTTTTTGTTCAGTTTATTTTAACACCGCCTCAAACTGCACATCCACCGGTAAACGGGACAGACGATGAATAAATCATACCGAGGGGACACAGAGGTGTCGAAAACGCACCGAGTGTTTTCGGCTGCTACAAGGGCCTCTTAACCTCTGCAGCACAGGGGACAGGAAACACTCCGCCACGCAGCAGACACACACTCAGAGAGGCCGAAACGAGTCCGAAATCTGAAGAGATCACTAAACTCGGGTCTGCTCGGGGACTGCGGAGAAGTTTTCGGCCTCTGCGTAATCACCAGAAACTGAAGCCAAATGCGTTCAAATGAGAACCAGTCCTCCTGCAGACCGTCATGTCAGAAGCAATACTCTGCCGTGCACCAAAAACGTACAAATCCAACCCACATCCTCCTGCGCTTTGTTTCTTTTTACAATTAATTATAAATGTAAAATGTTGAATGCAAAGTTGCAGAAAAGTTTTATTTCTTTCCCTCTTTTCGTCTTCTTTGACCTTTTAAAGAAAAAAAAGCCACCAAACAGCGTTCACGTTTACTGACTTTTTCCTCGTCAAATTAAACGCGTGTGAAACGCCACACAAATGCCCAAATTT
>NW_024661686.1:0-867 GCF_008729295.1 Plectropomus leopardus | reverse complement strand
TGAGATAATAAACTCTACTTTACATGTAATATATTGAAAATATTCTTTTGTGTGTGTTTGAAATACGCTTACAGCGTTAAAATTCTGAAAACTAGCAAATGTTTGATCTTTATGAATCAGACTTATGCTGTTTTGTGAAAGTAGAAAAATCATGTTTAATACTTATTCTGTAGCCTGATTTGTAAAAGTGCATTTTGTGTGCAGAGCAGTATGAGTGTGAGTATCTGACACTGTACAAAAAATAATAATTTACTTTTTTCATCTAAAAACACAGTAGCACCATGACAAAAAATGGCATTTAAAAGACAAAAATTCTGAAAAATAAGGATTTTTGATGATTATGATTAGAACTGAAATGATGTTGGCTAAAATTAGAAACTCAGTGAAAGTATAAAATTTAAAGATATTTAGGTGTGGGGGATCCTCCACTGGCACGTTTTTTGATCAACGAGCTCTATTATGGTGCTGTTTTATGCACTCTGGCACCTTATGGATACTAAAAGTACAAAAACAATTCACAGTCACGTGTAACCAATCGCTTTATTTTTATTATGAATTGGAAAATGTTTGGGGGCAGATTTGGCTTGTTTTGGCTGTAAGTTGAGTATCACTGCTGTAGACTGTTGTGAACACTGTTCTCAATTTTTTGGACTTATGATTCAAGTTCAGCCTCACAGAGCTGCAGGCGTGGCTTTAGCCTTCTTACATGAAAAATATAAATGTATGCATTAAACCCTTCAGTGTTAATACATGCTGCTCTCCACAACAAAACATATTCAGGCTCTCCTGATATATCACGCAGAGTGATCCCGCTTCTCACACATAAACGATCTTTGTAGTCCGCCGCTCCGCAGACACGTCGGACCG
>NW_024661685.1:0-947 GCF_008729295.1 Plectropomus leopardus | reverse complement strand
CTAATCTGTGTTTGACAGTCTGATATAAAGTCTCTCCAAAATAAAACGAATGCGAGCTTGTTCCACTGGAGTCAAAGGTGTGGTGTAATCTACATTTAACAATCCAACAGGAGTAACAAAAGTTCCTCTTTGTTTCAGTAACAAACCTCAAATCTAGCAGCACAACAAAACATCTGACAGTAAAATTACTGCAGTTTGAATAACACTCAAACGTTTCTCTGACAGAAATAATTATAACTCGTCCGTTGCCTTAAGGCGCCGCTGCCTGCTGATGTGACTGCTGTGTTTTCATATTTATAAGCACGTTCCTCTCATTTATGACGTTATACAAGCTCCTGCACAGCTGACAACCACATCCTGTCAATCTTTCAAAATAAAATGCATTATGTCAGCAGCTGATGGCGTTCTGTCCACAGAGACGCAGTCAGAGGGCTTTTGTTTTGAAAGGGAAGCAAGGAAGTCGAGGTAAAACAAACATCATCTCTGTGACAGAGAACTTTAAACTGCAGTATAAAGCGGTACAGAGTCGACAAACGCGAGTAAAAAAACGGCGAGCCACCGTTTCTGTAGATGTGCTGCAGCTGACGCGCGGCTCAGACGTGCCTGACAGGCGCTGCTCAGGGGAGCAGCGTGCACGCTTTAACCTGATACACGAGCGCCGAAACACGAAACAACACGCTCGACGCTGCTCACGCTCTCATGACGCACACTGTGTGAGACGGTGCGACGCGTCGACGCACGTTACGTGAATTGACGTATTTACGTAATCTATTATGTCGATTACCTCGACACATCGCTTTAGCCCTAATTATATCATACATGTAAATATAATATAATATTAGGAATACACATATTTTATGACAGTGTTGTGAATAAGAAACTAATTATTATATTTTAAACATAAACATTATACTGTATTACAAAAACTAAAAAATAATAAAGACGAT
>NW_024661684.1:0-357 GCF_008729295.1 Plectropomus leopardus | reverse complement strand
ATGAATTCAGGACCAGATAGTCTCAAAGTGCAACGGTGAAACAACTTGAAAATCACCACAGAGGTAGTTGGGAAGATGTACAACAAGACTCTGGTGGAGTTTGCAGAAAACAATTTGATTTAGATTTTTTTATTAATATTTTAATTTGCCTATGGACATTGTACTGTACGCTTTGTATAGAACAAGAATCTAGGCCTATTCATATTCTGTGACCTGCATTGTAGGTCTATTGTATGATTTTGCTTGATCAAATTGTTTTGATTGTTGATTGTCTGAATGCACCACGAAGCCGCCGCCACGCTATACCGTACTACGCGGTGTAGACGCACACTCAATTTTAAAGTGTAGATAGCGCGA
>NW_024661682.1:0-679 GCF_008729295.1 Plectropomus leopardus | reverse complement strand
AGTCAGATTGTCCGTGTTTTTGCAGAGATTTTTTTCTGTTCGATATCGAAGCAGAATTATTCCGCGGCGTCTTACGTCAGGAAAGGATTTACAGACCTCGATTGGATGTGCTCTCATTCCCCGATGAATATTTGTTATAACGGCACCGTTTTTCACTCAATCATCGATCTTCATAACGTTCTGCGGCGCACATATCTGATCTCACGCAGCGCGGACGTGCGCTCACATCAGAACACATTTTGTGCATCGTGCTACATTTTTGTAATTACTGTTTCATTGAATTTTCACATACACATCACCACAATTTAGTACACAAATCACTGATTCTAGGTATAAAATAAATACAATTTTGAAGGAAATACAAAGTGAAAATATTCAAAATAATAAAACAAAACGAAACTCCAATAATGAATTCAATTAAAAAAGCATCCATCAGGGCTCAAATACCAGCTTAAAATAAAAGACAGAGAACCAAATCAATAATAAATATCAGTGAATAAAGTCCGTCCCCACACGTGTGTCACCATAATCTAACCCACAATCATCACAGTAACTCTCAGGCCCATAAACAAAGCTCCTGTGGTGTTTTTGCTGTGAGCTTTATATCAATATTAAATATGAATGTCCTCAGCAGGACATTCATATTTAATATTGATATAAAGCTCACAGCAAAAACACC
>NW_024661681.1:0-311 GCF_008729295.1 Plectropomus leopardus | reverse complement strand
GATCAAATTGGACAAAAGCTGGTAAAAGTCTAGAGACTCCACCCAAGAGAATAACCTGTGCCATTTACTGCCTTTCATTCAAGGCCGGGTCACAGGAACAACAGGCGGAGCAGAGCACTCCAGACGTCCCTCTCCCCAGCACCACTTTCCTCCTTCATGGCCACCCGTACACCCGAGTTTTTGCTTTGGCGACTGCCTCGGCTGCAGCCCTTCAGGCCAACCAGTGCAGTCTAGGAAAACACCTCTCTGTTGGGTTTCCACCAGCAGTTGTGCAGTTTGATGTCTGAGGCCTGACAGCTTCCCACACCCCA
>NW_024661680.1:0-383 GCF_008729295.1 Plectropomus leopardus | reverse complement strand
TGATCTGCTGCTGCTAATTGACACTCGCAAGATTTGTAAGTCAGAGCACGAGGCAAACATGTCATAAAACTTTCATGATCAAACAATGTTGGCTTCGCCGCCTGACAGTTTATTGTGAAGAAAACCACGTCTTCACTGCGAGGCTCCGGTTCAAAAACTTTGCCGTTATAATTGGTGTTTACTATTTTGCCTATAAGGCTGTACGGGAGTTAAGTAGGGACTTTATGAGATGTGTGTGAAGTGTGTGTGTGTGTGTGTGTGTGTGTGTGTGTGTGTGTGTGTGTGTGTGTGTGTGTGTGTGGTGTTGAGGTAATCCTCTGCATCTTTAATCCTGCTTCTTTAAGATGGTTCTCCCTCAGCCAAAACTCCTTGAGTCCTTTTAA
>NW_024661679.1:0-309 GCF_008729295.1 Plectropomus leopardus | reverse complement strand
TACCATAAACTTTGTATTTGATGTTGGGTTGTTTTAGAGGAAAAGTCGGTCCTAGTTGGGGGTGTGGTGATACCGCAGTAAATAAGCATATGGCTGTTCACATACATTTGTTCCTTTTTTCGGCCAATCAGCTGTACATTAAAGAGAAACCACATAGCTACTTAAGCAGCTGCTCCTGCATTTAAAGTAGGCTAGTAACTGTTACTGCTACCTGTGGAAACTGTGTGTGTTTTCATGATTGAATGAAGATGGAGCAGGAAATATGAATTCCAGAAGAACTAAATTGGGCCTGTTACAGCACAAATCTTT
>NW_024661678.1:0-283 GCF_008729295.1 Plectropomus leopardus | reverse complement strand
ACAGTAACACAGACACAAAGCAACACACACACACACACACACACACAATTACACACACACACACAGTAACACAGACACAAAGCAACACACACACACACACACACACACACACACAATTACACACACACAGTAACACACAGACACACATGCAGTAACACACACACACAGGAACATACACACACAATAACACACACACACACACACACACAGTAACATACACACACACAATAACATACACACACACACACACACACACAGAGTAACATACACAGACACACACAGT
>NW_024661677.1:0-373 GCF_008729295.1 Plectropomus leopardus | reverse complement strand
ACACGCACACACACACACACACACACACACACACACACACACTTCTACCTGGGCTTTGTGCTGTCTCAGACTGTGTCAGATTTTTCTGCTGAGGCGTCGAGGAGCTCGTCACCTCCACAGTTTATCTGTCGTCCTCTCCCGACGGCAGACACTCAGGGCTGGTCTGAGGTCTGCTGCTGTCGCTCTGATTGTCGCTTCTGCTTCTGAGAGGACAAAATGAGAAATAAAACCTCAGGCGATGCTCCTCTGTACACAGAAAACTGTTTATTCACGTGTTTTAATCGGTGGAAAATAAGTTAAGCTAAGAACTTGTGTTTTTCCGGCAGTAGTTCTAGTGTGATAAACTTTGTATGCTGGGAGCATCACACAGCAG
>NW_024661676.1:0-1335 GCF_008729295.1 Plectropomus leopardus | reverse complement strand
ATTATTTTATTTAATCACATTGTCATGTTTTTCCTGTTTTTGTTCTTTTACTTTTCTTTTTTGAGCTAATTTCAGCTAATTTTCTTGTAGATTTTTACTTAATTTTTGGGTCGTTTCTTTCACCAGTTTGCTCTGGCTTCAAAGGGCTAACAAAAACATAAAAACTTTGCTTATTTCAAACAATAAAAAAAGAAGGTAGAGGAGCGATGTTACGTATGTAGAATTGTGATTGAAGCTGATGGTAACTTTTTTTGGTGACATGTACTCACCAGTCTTCAGGAGAGCAATCTGGTCGTTCTGGCTCAGCATGCGGAAACCTGGGATGTGTTTTGCGAACTCCACCACGTACTGCACGGCTTCAGTCAGTCGGATGGCGCAGTGCTGCCACATCTCGTCCACCGACTGGGAGTGACAGAAAGTTGTTTTTTTTTATTGCAACACAACTCTCAAATCAACCAAAAAAGGGACTCAAATTTTAAAGGAGCTGCCACATTCAGAGTATATCTATCACTACGTTTACATGATGTTAGAAAAAGTTGAGTTGTTGTGTTGGTCCGACTAAAACTGGACATTTAAAATACATGTTAGTCCACAGAGAAATCAACTTGAACATGAGCTTCCCGCGTGATCAAACAGTGAGCAGAAGAGGAAGAATGGAAAAAGTTTTCTCAGTTTTCTGTTTGATGAATCACGGAAAGCCTCAAGTCATCTGAAATGGCGTGTTTTGTTTTGAGACTGGCTGAGTAAGGTCAGACGACTGCAAAAGGAAGTCTGAGAACTAAAAATCAGTCATCAGGTTTACTTTGCTCTGGTAAGCTTGGATCTCATCTCTGCTGAGCAGTTTCCATCTGAGAGCCTGCAGCTCCTCCACTCTGTACTGGCTGGTCTCTCTGTGGGAACGCACGATGCTGGCACACAGCTCATCTGAAAAAAAAAGAAAAAAGAAAGGAAGAAACACTCTTAAATATTGAAATTAGTAAGCTAGTAAACTTTTATTTATATAGCACATTTTAGAAGCACAATGTGCTGCACAAAGTGCAGCCTAGAAGTTGCAGGTGTAAAACAAGCCGTCATTTGACCTTTAAAGTGAATCAAATCCATCGAAAATAAAAATAAAAACTCCTAAAATAGTGAATGAGATGAGGAATAAACCAATAAAAGATACAAAGACATGTCAGTCAAAAGTGATTAAAAAAATAAAAAATAAAACAATACTAAAAGTATCATTAAATTGGGATAATACATATGAATTAAAATAAATAAAAGAACTACAAATAGAATTAAAATAAGATAAATAGACAAATAAAAATAACACACAAGTAAAAACAAAAAATA
>NW_024661675.1:0-201 GCF_008729295.1 Plectropomus leopardus | reverse complement strand
GACAGAAACAAATACAGTCGAATGAGTCGAGTCGAGTACAGTCACTGCTGCGAGAGGATCACACTTTCTGCAACCTTAATTCCATTACTTGAAACAAATGCGCGCCAAGTGTGTTAAGTGTGTATGTGTACAATGACACATAGTGATTAGTTAGTACTTATGTGTTTATGATTTGCTTTAGTGTGAACTAACAGTATTGGA
>NW_024661674.1:0-647 GCF_008729295.1 Plectropomus leopardus | reverse complement strand
CAGAGGGTCAGAGCGTCAGAGGGTCAGAGCGTCAGAGGGTCAGAGGGCCAGAGCGTCAGAGGGTCAGAGCGTCAGAGGGCCAGAGCGTCAGAGGGTCAGAGCGTCAGAGCTTCAGAGCTTCAGAGCGTCAGAGGGTCAGAGCGTCAGAGGGTCAGAGCGTCAGAGGGTCAGAGGGTCAGAGGGCCAGAGCGTCAGAGGGTCAGAGCGTCAGAGCTTCAGAGGGTCAGAGGGTCAGAGGGTCAGAGCGTCAGAGGGTCAGAGGGTCAGAGGGTCAGAGCGTCAGAGGGTCAGAGCGTCAGAGGGTCAGAGGGTCAGAGCTTCAGAGCGTCAGAGGGCCAGAGCGTCAGAGCTTCAGAGGGCCAGAGCGTCAGAGCGTCAGAGCGTCAGAGCTTCAGAGGGCCAGAGGGTCAGAGGGTCAGAGCGTCAGAGCTTCAGAGGGCCAGAGCTTCAGAGGGCCAGAGGGTCAGAGCGTCAGAGGGTCAGAGCGTCAGAGCTTCAGAGGGTCAGAGGGTCAGAGGGTCAGAGGGTCAGAGGGTCAGAGCTTCAGAGGGCCAGAGGGCCAGAGCTTCAGAGGGTCAGAGCTTCAGAGGGCCAGAGGGCCAGAGCGTCAGAGGGTCAGAGGGTCAGAGGGTCAGAGCGTCAGAGGG
>NW_024661673.1:0-362 GCF_008729295.1 Plectropomus leopardus | reverse complement strand
TGTTTTACAGTTTAGCGGAGTTGAGGGAAATATGTGCACACACACACTCAAGAACGATATCAAGACGTTGCCAAGACCAAAGACCAAACCGAATCAAATTGGCATACGGGTTGGTTACTGGGCAACAAAATGCACGAGCCACGCGTGCAGGTGGTGGTGGGAGGGAATTTTCTGAATATTGTCAGCTCGCTTTCGGCGGTGGAGCGAAGAAATAAGGAAGCAAAACCACGTGTGATTTTCACACACGGCTATCAAAGGATGACTAAGTGGACTCCTGTCTCCGTGGAATTCATCAGGAAGTTTGCATATTGTTTTACACTTTAGCAGAGTTGAGGGAAATACCTGCACTCTCTGGCTGTGGG
>NW_024661672.1:0-338 GCF_008729295.1 Plectropomus leopardus | reverse complement strand
CTTTGTATGTTATAACGCAACTCTAAAGGCTATAATATATTGTTTTCCGCCATTTTTGGGGCATTTCAAAATTTGACATTTTTCGCCATACCTATAGTATGCAATTGTTGGCCAGTTTTCAACATGCTAAATTATGACTTTCTTGGCATCTTTGTCCACTTTGAAAACGATATCTTATAGCCTTTAGAGTCGCGTCATAGCATACAGACATTTTTGGGGAATGTCAAAATTCGACATTTTTCGCCATACTATAGTATGCGATTTTTGGCAGGTGCTAAATTATGACTTTTATAGCTGTCTTTTCCACTTTGTATGCTATGATGCAACTCTGACGGCTA
>NW_024661671.1:0-217 GCF_008729295.1 Plectropomus leopardus | reverse complement strand
CTGAAAATCGCTTAATATAGCTCAGAGAGACGCGCCATAGCATAGCACGCATAAAGCAGGGCCAAAAAAAGTCCAAAAAGTCCAAATTTAGCATGTTGAAAAAATGACCAAAAATCGCATACTATACTATGGCAAAAATCTCAAAATTGGACCCGTCTCAAAAATGGCTGAAAACTGCTTATTATAGCTCAGAGAGACGCGCCATAGCATAGCACGC
>NW_024661670.1:0-777 GCF_008729295.1 Plectropomus leopardus | reverse complement strand
TCAACATGCTAAATTAGGACTTTTTTGGTCTTCTTTTCGAATTTGTATGCTATGACGCGACTGTAAAGGCTATAAGATGTCGTTTTCAGACATTTTTGGGGAATGTCAAAATTCGACATTTTTCGCCATACTATAGTATGCGATTTATGGGCAATTTTTCAACATGCTAAATTATGACTTTTTTGGCCTTCTTTTCAAATTTGTATGCTATGACGCGATACTAAAGGCTATAAGATGTTGTTTCCCGCCATTTTTGGGTAATGTCAAAATTTGACTTTTTTTGCCATACTATAGTAAGCGATTTTTGGCCATTTTTCAACATGCTAAATTCTGACTTTTTTGGCCTTTTTTCGGACTTTGTATGCTATGACGCGACTGTAAAGGCTATAAGATGTCGTTTTCAGACATTTTTGGTGCATATCAAAATTTGACATTTTTCGCCATACTATAGTAAGCGATTTTTGGCCATTTTTCAACATGCTAGATTGTGACTTTTTGGCCTTTTCTCTTACCTTGTATGCTATGAAGCGACTCTAAAGGCTATGAGATGCCCTTTTCAGACATTTTTGGGGAATGTCAAAATTCAACATTTTTCGCCATACTATAGTATGCGATTTTTGGCCATTTTTCACCATGCTAAATTATGACTTTTTTGGTCTTCTTTTCGAATTTGTATGCTATGACGTGACTCTTAAGGCCATAAGATGTTGTTTCCCGCCATTTTTGGGGAATATCAAAATTTGACTTTTTTCGCCATACTATAGTATGCGATTTTTG
>NW_024661669.1:0-219 GCF_008729295.1 Plectropomus leopardus | reverse complement strand
TCTCTCTCTCTCTCTCTCTCTCTCTCTCACCCTCTCTCATTTCACTTTGATTAAGTTCATTATGATTTGCAGGCATGAATGTTAAGAACAATATTGCCATTGCATCAAGATAAAAGTTCAACATTTTTACATGAAATCACCTTGCTATTGTGTATGTTTGAGAGAGAGAGAAAGAGAGAGAGAGAGACTGGTGGATGAGGTTTACAACAATACACAGTG
>NW_024661668.1:0-291 GCF_008729295.1 Plectropomus leopardus | reverse complement strand
TGTCAGATACAGACTCTGTCAGATACACACACACACACACACACACAACAAACACAGTCAGATACACACACACTGTCAGATACACACACACACAACAAACACAGTCAGATACACACACACACACTGTCAGATGCGTACACACACACAACAAACACAGTCAGATACACACACACACACACACTGTCAGATACGTACACACACACACTGTCAGATACACACACACACTGTCAGATACACACACACAGAACAAACACAGTCAGCTACACACACACACACACTGTCAGTTACGTA
>NW_024661667.1:0-348 GCF_008729295.1 Plectropomus leopardus | reverse complement strand
ACACACACACACACACACACACACACAAGCCACCAGCACTGCTGTATAAGTGGGCCATCTCCTTGGCCCAATTAGTCTCTGTTTCATTATATTAAACGTCTTAAAATGTCTTCCTCTGCCCCTTCTATATGTAAGGAGAGCTGAAGACATGTAAAAAAAAAACAACCTTAATTTAAGACTTAAAGCACTTAAAGGAATACCTCGCCCACAAAATGACCATTTGTACTTCAATTACTTACCGTGAGCTGCATTGAAATTGTGAAGGAAACTTTGTTTTACTCACATACCCCCAAAGTAAACGAAGAATCCAACAAGAGAGAAAATTCAAGGGATCCACACTGAACAACA
>NW_024661666.1:0-227 GCF_008729295.1 Plectropomus leopardus | reverse complement strand
ACACACACACACACACACACACACACACACACACACACACACACACAATGCTCTATAGCTGAGTAACAGTCAGAGACAAAGTGCAGTGGGAGGTTTGGATGCGGTCCCAGTGTTTATTGGGGAGAAGGCCAGTGGTGGAGTGATGCTGAGAGCCTTAGTGGACCCACTCTACCTCCCACAGCACTTTGTCTCTGACTGTTACTCAGCTATAGAGCATTGTGTGTGTG
>NW_024661665.1:0-2270 GCF_008729295.1 Plectropomus leopardus | reverse complement strand
GCTAAAACACACAAACACACACCCGTGTCACATTTATTCTCTGTTGTCTCACAATACAAGGTTTTTTTCAGTAAATCATATGAGAAATATTACATTCTGTTACCCCTAGGGTGAAGCTTCATAAATTAAAGCAAGGGTAGCGTCTTTTTCAATCTTATCAGGTCATGGTCATTATTCAAACAAACAGACGTTGGCACAGTTTTCTAACAAGTTTTACAGTTTCCTTAAAATCAATTATAAAAGTTGCATTGAGAAGAAAATAGACCACACGGTAAATTCTGTTTGCTTAATACACTGTATAAGTGGCTGAAGGCAACGCATGCACACATACATACAGCATGTGTGATATATGAAATTGCGCGAGCGTAAAGATGGCACAGATTCAAAATTATGTCTCCTTTTTTTCTTGTTTTAGTGAACATTTTTTCATCTATTAACCTCAGTTGGTTGATGAATAGGTATAACAACAGGCCATAACAGCCATAAAATGTATGCAAAAAAATATAAAAAATATTTTCAACCTTATGTCTTGTCCTCTATTTCACTTTTTTACATGGAAAAGCCCATGTCTTACTTTTAACACAGGATCATCTGCACTGAGAGCGCTGCACGCCAGTGTTTTTGTCGTAATGAGGCATTGACAACATTCGCCAGTGATGGGGTCTTTCATCACTCAAGTGACTGCATAATGCTGGAAATCACTTAGCTGAACATATGGAGAGTGCTATCAAGGTCTCTTCAGCCATTTTCAGCAGAGACACATCTCATCCACCACTGCAACACAAATGGGATCGGCAGTCGAAAAGAATCAAGCCATGGGAATCTGTATTGAAACGTACTTGCAGATAGATCACTGCCAAGACTTTGTAAATTGCTCTTTGAATTTGTGGCCTTAAAATTGGAGAAAATAGCTCCCGCTCTGCAGAGAAAGCCAGTTGAGCGGGTTCAAGATAAAGATTTTTTTTTTTAATGGCCCTTTATCCACTCCTGTCATTGTAATATCCTGTTGAAAAGAGTGTCCTGTTTTTCCTCACAAACAAGTGTGTTATTACCTATTATTTTTCATTAGCAGGAGTCATCACACTGGATCAATAATGCATAATTCACCTCGCCACATCACTGGGTTTCATTTATTTGTGCTCTTTTGTTCCTGGCTTGTTTGTCCACTGTGTCATAATGAAAACAACTTAGAGGCACTGATGATGATTGCACCCTTCATTCTGACCTCAGCAGTGGCTTGTTTTCAGTCTTGTTTGTTTATCTGTTTGTCTGTTAGATTGCAACAAATGTCAAAAGCTTATTTCAATGATCTCCAAATAAATTTCTTGTTTTAATGAGTGTTTTCCAAATTAAGATACTTCGTAAATTTAGGGGAAATGAAAACGCGATTCATCAGGATCAAGACTTGTTGTTTTTGGTATTTTTTCACGAGCAAGAAACAACAGCAATTAAATGACACATGCACAGAACCTGATATTGTCTGTTATTTTGTTACAGATCTGGTTCCTGATACAGATTATGAAGTCTCAAGTCTCTATCCATGCAAGCAGCACACCAGCAGATCTCCACTAACTTGCATGTCTGTGGTTATATGTTAAGCTTTATATATTAGTACGATGTTGGCATTTATCTCAAAGTGCAGCTTAGGTAGTAATTTGCTTTCAAGTGGAAATATTAACATGGTAGCACAAGAGGAAATGTCACCAAAGACACTCTGACTACAAACGAAAAAGCTGTGTGCAGCTAAATGCTGCATTTGTCATGAAAAACTTACTAACCTCATCACCTTTTTCTTATTTTTTTACAGTGGTCTGTAGCTTTCCAGCTGTCTCATCTAGGTGTCACACCATCCCCTTGACTTCCCAATGAGAAAATCAGCTCATATTCTTCATATGATTCATGCGAAACACACAAATGCAACATATGTGGTTTGCAGACACCTACAATGCCAACATTTTATTTTGGTAACGTAGCTAAAATGTGAGTTATGGGGATCTGATGCTAACTTCCGATTATGGGTGATGTGATACAGTGAAATTGATGACTGATGATTTGATATTTAAAAAAAAGAAATTCTGATATCATGTTAACAACACATATCATGATATCATGAAAACAATCCAGCACCTCTTAAATAGTTTCAGTGTCTGGCTTGGTCTCCTTCTCCACCTTCCTACACTCATATTTTAGCCTACTGGCAATTAATTTATTAAAACGTGACAAAACACACAATAAACAAACTTAAAGATTAATTTTACAGATAACATTAT
>NW_024661664.1:0-320 GCF_008729295.1 Plectropomus leopardus | reverse complement strand
TTTTGATTTGATTGCAGCAGTGAATGCACTATGAAGTGTGTTTTAGCGTTTTAAGTGCAGCCCAATAACACACATACAAACAGTGGGGGTGTGAGGTGAGGTGACTGTAATCCTTCCATTTAAACTCAATTGATGTTTTGTTTATGAGGAAGCTGTGAAAAGCAAAGTTGAACTGCAGCGTTTTTCAATATTCTATTGTTTTAAATGTGTTCCTCAATTTATTACCCGCTATGTTAAATGGACCATAGAGGACCCACAATAACTGTAGTAAATATCTTCATGTAAACACACACACACACACACACACACACACACACACA
>NW_024661663.1:0-379 GCF_008729295.1 Plectropomus leopardus | reverse complement strand
TCTCCAGGTCGTCTCTTGTCACTGATAAGATCTCAGCACACAGCCGGCGACAGAGTGTGTCCTCAGAGGACATCAGAGTCACTTTGCTCTGCTTGAAACATTTCTGATGGGATTTTTGAAGCAGCTCAGTGAGATATATATGTGAGTGTCTGAGATGTCTTTATGTCCACACGGAGAGCAGGTCCTCCGTCCTCGTCCACAGAGACCACCATGTAGCACCGCCATCTTTCTACAGTAGCCCAGAATGGACAAACTAAACAGTGGTGAAAGGCTGAGATATGAGCGTTTCTGCATCGGTCACCACAGTTAGCAGCTCCTCTGCGACGAGCAGCGTCAGAAAAATATTACAAATGTTATTATTTATTCAGAGTTTTTAGCA
>NW_024661662.1:0-274 GCF_008729295.1 Plectropomus leopardus | reverse complement strand
GAATAATGTTTGAGTGCTACTTGAGAGGAGATGGACAGTTTTTTGTCTCGGTGTGCCACTGAATTTCCCGGGTAAAGGGGCTCAAATAAGCATGTTCAACAATGTTGTATTTCAACCACTGCCAGTTGGAGCGGGAGCTGATAAATACCCCTGACTACGTGTAAATGCTGATTTTAAACTTTCCCATTACATTAAAAAAAACATTTTTTGTGTGCAGTGAGAAAGGGGCTTAAGATTCCCATTCAGTGATCAATGAGCACAGCTAACCTGTCTG
>NW_024661661.1:0-214 GCF_008729295.1 Plectropomus leopardus | reverse complement strand
ACACACACACACACACACACACACACACACACACACACACACACACAGGTGTACTTCGTTAGTATAATGTAGTAAAATATTCGTTAAGAAAAGAAATCTCTAAAACTTTTTTAGGAAAAGATGATAAATGTTGTTCTGATGTTGTTTAGATGTTGTTTAGATGTTCTGATGTTGTTTTAATGTTTTGATGTTCTGATGTTGTTCTGATGTTGTT
>NW_024661660.1:0-660 GCF_008729295.1 Plectropomus leopardus | reverse complement strand
ACACACACACACACACACACACACACAGACTGGACTAAACAACAACACACACATCGACACACTCTTCCTCTGTGTGTCTCTGCAGGAAAGCTCTCTTCTTCTGTGGTTGATGTCACTCATCAGTTTTATGCTGAAATGTTTTCACTCTGAAACGTCTTCATTTTAAAGAAACTCTCAGTGAGTTTTTACAATCTTTGACTGAATAGAGTCTGTAAACCTGCAGCAGCAGGAGGCGTCACTCTGTCACCGTTTACAGGAGTCTGAGCCACAATCCCAATCTTCCCGGACTTTGATACAAATATTCGATCACATTTGGAAAATAATCAATATTCATAAAGAGGAGAAAATAAACAGAGTGAAGTCAGAGAGCTGCAGGAGCTGCTGTCACCCAACACCTCCCTCCTAAATATAGAGCACGCTATCTGACACACACACACACACACACTCTGAACACTGAACACACACTCTGAACACTGAACACACTCTGAACACACACACACACACACTGAACACTGAACACACACTCTGAACACACACACACACTCTGAACACACACACACACACACTGAACACTGAACACACACTCTGAACACACACACACACTCTGAACACCGAACACACACTCTGAACACTGAACACACTCTGAACACACACACACAC
>NW_024661659.1:0-296 GCF_008729295.1 Plectropomus leopardus | reverse complement strand
CCTCCTATTATCCTCAAATATTACTAACACATTTTACCCTTGGGGTCTATCCGACCCCAGGGATATTTGCCTCCAGAAAATGATTTACGGAAAATTGTTGACCAAGTTTTTGTGTCAGGCACTTTATTTGTTGAATACATAAATAACCCCTTGATAATGAAACACTGACCTGTCCTCTAGGGCCACCATCAGGCCAAACTTCTCAATTAGAAATAATTTATCTTGAAAAGTTTTCATCCAAATCTTCTCAAATTTACTGACAACATTAAGTGCACCAAGGTTAGGGCAGAGTTGTT
>NW_024661658.1:0-479 GCF_008729295.1 Plectropomus leopardus | reverse complement strand
GAATGACTGTGTGTGTGTGTGTGTGTGTGTGTGTGTGTGTGTGTGTGTGTATAGAAATAACCATATAACGTAAACACAAAGAGCAGAAATTTGCACAAGAAAAAGCAAACATCAGTTGTTACCTGAAAAGAACGTGGTCTGACACATTAGATGTATACATATACATAAATATACATTTATATTTGATGAAATGATGAAATCATCATTTCAATCATTTATTTACAGTGATTCCCAACCTGAAATGCCACCCTACCATAGACTACTCTGAAAAAAGACGACTGTTAATCAACTGAGAATAATTACTTGAATTGATAAAATATAAATGAATCATGTTTTCTCAACTCGATTTCCAAACAGTTGTGTTGATCTAACTTGATTTGAAAAAACTTAAATCATGCGTGTGTTAATGATTGAAGACATCATTTGATTTCCGTTGATTAACAGTTCTCTTTTTTCAGTGTGTATAAAAGAAGTGAATG
>NW_024661657.1:0-212 GCF_008729295.1 Plectropomus leopardus | reverse complement strand
GTGTGGGGTGTGTGTGTGTGTGTGTGTGTGTGTGTGTGTGTGTGTGTGTACCTGAGGCTGTGCGTGTGATGTGTGTCTTGCTCCTCTGTTGCCGGGAGATACTGGAGAGTGGGCGGGGCTTATCTTTAACTGAGTCATCCTGAGAAGAAGGCATAACACTCTGCGCACACACACACACACACACACACTACACAATAATAAAAACATGCATG
>NW_024661656.1:0-346 GCF_008729295.1 Plectropomus leopardus | reverse complement strand
TGTGTGTGTGTGTGTGTGTGTGTGTGTGTGTGCGTGCGTGCGCTCACAGCGATGGTCTGGTACAGCGATCGTTTGTGCTGCCTCTTGAACTCTGTTCTGATCTTCATCAGGTCGACTTCACAGCGGGACACCATGATCCTGGTCACCACCTTCTCCTTCGCTCCTTTACTCTGCAGAGACGAAGAGGACAGGGACAGAGGAGGACAGAGAGACATCAGAAACAGAAGACGGTGTGTATAATGTCACTGTGATAGAAAAGATGGACAAAACCTTTCAAATTAACCTCCTGAGACTCTGCGTCCTCACATAAGGACATTTTGGACCTGCTGTCCTTGTTCACTGACAC
>NW_024661655.1:0-233 GCF_008729295.1 Plectropomus leopardus | reverse complement strand
GGGCAGGGGGTGTTAAGGAGTAAGACAAACCACCAGTGAAAGCACGCTGTCAGCTTCATGCACACTCACATTCCTCTATTCTTGTATTTCTGCTCAGGGGAACTTTTTATTCTCACGCTTGGAGTGCTAACAAAAGATTTAGCTCTGTCATCATAAGGCTGTTATTATTCTACCCACCAAACCAGCCTGTGGGTGGCAGCGTGGCTGATGATTATCTCACACCTAGCATTAAC
>NW_024661654.1:0-1514 GCF_008729295.1 Plectropomus leopardus | reverse complement strand
ATTCTTTTTAAATTGACAAAGTGAACATGTACAAAACATCTAAGTTGAAGCATCACTGCTGGAGCTGCTGGTCCACTGACCAGTGACCACTGCCTCAAACAGGCCAGTTTTGATTCGCTATAGTCACACAATAACACAAACTAACTGATGGAGACAGCGGTAGACCAGCTGCACCTGTGTTCAGTGAGTTAAAATGTGTTTTTCTCAACAGGGTCTGGTGGCTTTGAGGGGAGCATTGATGTAGAACTGAAATTGTTACCAGCTTCTCCGCTGACTATCTGAAGGAAAGGTAAATCAGTGAAAATACTGTCAGTATAGCACACAATTAAGCTGATACTGAATTTGGGTATACATTTTAGGTATACATTTTGCTGCTGACACCTCCACAGCAATACGTCGCTTGGCTTCAGTGTCATACCCCAGCCTGCTTCTCCAAACGTGCTGACTGAGAAGTACCTCATACACCCCTCACTGCAAAAAACCGAACTGTTCCTTAAGTGCAAAGAGCAAACCACATTCATCTGATGTCAGCTATCAATAGTGGTTGTAGACTCCTGCCTGACAGAGAATGTCTGCTAAGCTTCAGTGAATAAAGGACACATTAAGGACCAACGTTAACGGTCAAAAACAAACCCAAGTATGTCAACAGTTAGCTGCTGTTAGCTCGACGGCTAACAAACAACTCACTAACTGGCCTCCTAAACATGTTTACGATTCAACCTTTGACTAATATATAGCTGCGTGTAATCTATCTGCCAATTCTGCAGCTTTAAAATGACTTTTAGTAAGCAACATACCTGAACTACGACAGTTACCGGTCAACCCAACAGCTGTTCAAAGTAAAGCGCTAACGCTCGCGCACGCAAATGACGTCTCAGCACGCGACGGTGAGGAGTTGGAGGACCCCGCGGTGCACATGCCAACCTTACACTGGCGTCTGATCGTTTCGCTGAAAACTTGTGGATAGAAACGTTGTTTACACATTAAACAGGTAAGTAACGCGATTCTGGTCCGAAAACTAATGTCTGATGCTGTGGCTTAAGTTGACTATAGCGCTAACCAACGTCAACTGCTCCAAGATAGGTTTTGTCCAATGATGTGCTCCTTTAAACTATTTCTGTGTTTTACATTCTTACATACAATCCAAGATTAACCCTCGCTTTAAAATTAGACGCACTCGTGTCGCTTTGTACACAAATGTGCTTTTCAAAATCAAGCTGTAAAAAATATTATAAATCAATATTATTTCCGACCTTAATGGAGTTAATTTTTTAACCAACATAAGTCCCAATCATAAATATAACATATTCATTAATTCTTTAGAATTTTAACCATATAAACATCAGGCCATAAAAAATATACATTAATATGATTTTCTACTTTCATTTAGTTATTTGTTTTAACTAACATCTGTCCTAATCATAAATATCAAGTATTCATAAATTTTCAAAACTTTAGCCATGTAAATGAAAGGTCATGGTACTAAGTTTTAAGATTTTAAGATGAAGATATAT
>NW_024661653.1:0-458 GCF_008729295.1 Plectropomus leopardus | reverse complement strand
ACAGTTTTTAGTTGCATAATTGTTAAAATCCATGTTAGCGCGTACTTTCTTTCCAAGATAACCTGACAGGTGTGGCATATCAAGATGCTGATTGAACTGCATCATAACACACATACCACAAAGGCCACTCTATAATCTGCAGTTTGCAGTGCAGTAAAGTGTAAACTGCATTAATCTTAGCAAGTTTCAACTGGCAAGTGCTTGCTCTCAGACCTGTAAAGTCTCCTTTCTTAACCCCTTGAAACCTGGAGCCATCTTTCTTATACTTATATTAAGACTGTTGAAAGCTGAGCAAATTGGTGCAATTTCTTTCAAAAACATTGAAAAAGAGGTTATGAGCAACTTGGTAAGAAATGTTCCACAAATTGCAAGAAATGAAAATGATTTTTAAAAGCTAGGGAAGAAATGTATTGGGAAAAAAAGAAAAACGCAAGGGCAAACAATATTTATAATGTCAC
>NW_024661652.1:0-335 GCF_008729295.1 Plectropomus leopardus | reverse complement strand
GATGCTCAGATTATTCTGTCCTTTTTTAAACAGAGCTTTTATTTTGGCAAAAGCTGGATTTACTGACAGTGCTGAATTGAGTCACTGACGTACGACAGGATACTAGTGCCAAAAAAAACATGCAATTTGGAGAATAAAGTCAAAACATTTTGACAAAAAAGGTGTGATGTTGTGTGAAAGGTTGTTTTTTTTTTTAGAATATAATCAAAGAAGTCTTAATATGTCCAAACTGTGTAAATAAAGTCAAAAATGTATGAGACGGGGGTGGGGAATAATATTGTATACATGAAGTACAAACTGAACAAGAAAAAAAATGTAATATTTTAAGAATAAAA
>NW_024661651.1:0-236 GCF_008729295.1 Plectropomus leopardus | reverse complement strand
AGAAATGATGTAAAATCCCTAAAATGTTTGAAAGATCCGAACATTCTTGAAATGTCCTAAATTCCCTTTCAGACTTTCTGATTTGTTGTTACAGCTTGATGGTTTTCTTGTAAATTTTCCCCTTTAAGGAACTTAATTTGTCCAATTACTTCAACACCACATAAATGCAGGATTATATGATAATCTGATGAGGGGGATGAAGTGCAGGTGGAGAAAAGGGCAGATGAGCTCAGGTG
>NW_024661650.1:0-219 GCF_008729295.1 Plectropomus leopardus | reverse complement strand
ACACTTCCTGTAAAAACAGGAAGTTGATTTTTAGAGGAAACAATGCATATGGCGAGAGACTCGAGGGAGGGAGAGCTGACAGAGGAGGACACAGAGGACACAGAGGACACAGAGGACGTCACATTCTGACGTGATGGGGCGCTCACAGAGTGTCAGTATTTGACAAGCTGTGAGAGAGAAAGTGTCTCTGTGTCCGACTGTCTCTAATTCAACTAATAT
>NW_024661649.1:0-392 GCF_008729295.1 Plectropomus leopardus | reverse complement strand
TGTAGATATCGTCACAAAAAAAGCTGATGACATCATTATGACGTCACAGTTTCCACAGCTCTCACAGGCTGAAACTCGTGACGGTTTGACTGATTTTAAAATGTTGGAATTCCCTTTAAAGTCGGAGATGATTTTTTTTTATTTTAGCTCAAAGTTTCACCACCGACCAGCAGGAGGCAGCAGAGACACGTGAGACACAGCAGGAGTGTGTGTGTGTGTGTGTGTGTGTGTGTTTATGATACTGTGAGATGATGAAGTTACAGTTTCATAACACACACACAGTCAGGTACACACACGCACTCAGGCACACACACACACACACACACACACACACACACAGACACTCACACACACACAGACACTCACACACACACAGACACACAGTGAGGAAG
>NW_024661648.1:0-252 GCF_008729295.1 Plectropomus leopardus | reverse complement strand
TGTGTGTGTGTGTGTGTGTGTGTGTGAGAGAGAGAGAGAGAGTGAGGTTCAAATCATTACTAAAATGCGAGGTGAAAATATAAACAACATTTTATCAGCAGAAAGTGAAACATGAACAAACCTCCAGTTTGGTTGAAGCGTGGCTTTAAAATGTCAATGTTGGCTTTGAAGGTCTGCTGGGCACCCATACAGATGTCAGTGCTCCTCTGGATGTACTGAGGATCATCTGCTGTGACTCTGCTCATCCAGTCC
>NW_024661647.1:0-250 GCF_008729295.1 Plectropomus leopardus | reverse complement strand
CTCTCTAAAATATTGTAGCTTTTGGTGCCAATGGGTTGTTATTTCTCCGTGCCAGCAATAGCTGTAGCTGGAGGCGTTATGTTTTTGGGTTGTCCCATTCTCATGAACGCAATATATCTAGAATGCCTGTAGGGAATTTCTTAAAATTTGGCTCAAACTAACGACAAGGTAGAGGCAAAAGACAAATAAAAAAAAAGAAAGATAAAGTAAAATCAGAAAACAAAGTAGAAACAAAATTAAAGTAAAAAGT
>NW_024661646.1:0-250 GCF_008729295.1 Plectropomus leopardus | reverse complement strand
CTCTCTAAAATATTGTAGCTTTTGGTGCCAATGGGTTGTTATTTCTCTATGCCAGCAATAGCTGTAGCTGGAGGCGTTATGTTTTTGGGTTGTCCCATTCTCATGAACGCAATATATCTAGAATGCCTGTAGGGAATTTCTTAAAATTTGGCTCAAACTAATGACAAGGTAGAGGCAAAAGACAAATAAAAAAAAAGAAAGACAAAGTAAAATCAGAAAACAAAGTAGAAACAAAATTAAAGTAAAAAGT
>NW_024661645.1:0-324 GCF_008729295.1 Plectropomus leopardus | reverse complement strand
GTGCGTGCGTGCGTGTGTGTGTGTGTGTGTGTGTGTGTGTGTGAGAGCACGGGTGGGGCGGCTGGAAAGCAAAGTTCCTCGGTGCACAGACATTATTCATGAGTCGGCTAAGTGCCTGGTCCTTAATGGAGATAAAGGCGAGTGCGTTCTCCGTGTGCCGGTACATCTTCACAGGAAATATTCACGCTCTATTTACATTTCTCTCTTCTTTCTTATTCAGAACATTAAATACATTAAAGTCACATGTGTGAAAGTGCTTCATATACATGCTGAGACAACCTTGACACGTAGACAGACATTAACCCTTTGAAACCTGGATCCACA
>NW_024661644.1:0-299 GCF_008729295.1 Plectropomus leopardus | reverse complement strand
CTCTCAAATCAATGAACATGATCAAATGGATTTGTCTTCTCACTGATATGATCTAGAAAAACAATATCTTCATCAAAAGATGTTTTATTACACCTTCATGGAGTTATCACATTAATGCAGCTGCCACAGAACAGTATATTAACTCTGAAAAACAGTTCTAGAATCAACATAGCCAGTAATTTAATTGATGACTTCTAATGGAAATTGACTCTTTGGAAGTATTTGGGTGGCCCTTAAAAGGGCCTTTGATTTGTTTCTCCACAGATATGAAGGAGTTTAACCGCCGAAGCCGTACAGAG
>NW_024661643.1:0-1261 GCF_008729295.1 Plectropomus leopardus | reverse complement strand
TTTGATAATTTAAATAATTTTATTTGGGACATTTTTCCTTATCTTTTTAAAATAATTTTCCAAAGCTACTAATTTCTAACAATTTGCAGAACTGTTCTTAAAAAGTTGCTCATTTACTTTTGTTTTCAAAAGAAAAAAACAATTTAAATACTTGTGAATGTGCCTCAAAACAGCACAAAAATGGTGATGACGACCTCACAGGGTTAATACCTTTTGCAGAAATGCCTTTATCACCTTTTCCGTCCTGGATCTTCCTCTTGATCTGCTTCCTGCTGCTCTCTCTTTGGCGTTTTATTATCTCTTTTCCCAGCAGCTGTATCATCTCCGCAGTGTAAACCCACCGTGGCCTCGATCATTGACCTTCTCGTTATGGTGATGATGTATGAATTATTAAGTTTATTGTTCTGTTGAATTCACTGTGATTCACTCTGTGCTCGTGTCTCCATCTAGTGGAAAGTTGTGGTAAAAACAGGGACTTTATAACATTATAAGATTGTGTGCAGTTTTTCCTGATTGCTTTTTGTCTTTGAAACAGCCCATTATTGCAAAACTCTACACACTTACCTAAAATCCTCAAACCAAACCAGCAGAACAAGTCATGCAAAACTCCTCAAACTTTTAAAATTGCATTTTTGCATCGATACGCTGCACACAAACCATCAAACTTTTTCTCTTTGAGGGCCAACTCAAACAGACACCTGCTGTTTTGTATTGTTAAGATGAAACATAGTAGTCCGATCCCATTTCTCATAATCTAAATGACTTATTTTATTTGAGCTAATTTAATTTTAGTACTTTGATATTTGTTATATTACTTTATTAATATTTTTAATAATTATTTTATTTATTTATTTACTTTATACTGTTTATATAGCTACTTTGAAAACGGACGGTTATTTTGACGGACAAAGCAAAGGTGGGAAAAATAAACATCCACAAGCAAACAGAAAAATCTATAAAAGTCAAACAAAAAGGCAAAATCAAACCCCAAACCTTAAAGGTCGACAAGAATAAAGCAAATAAAAGGAATAAAGAATATTTTTAAAAAGCAGATCTCAAAGGCAGTTTAAGTACTAAATGAATAAAATGTTATAAAATATGATGAATAAATGAATATGATGTGATGAATATAGATGAGAAAGTAGATCAATTTAAACATGAAAAGATTGTAAGAACAGAACATAAAAACACAGAAAAATGGCAATGAGAAACTTGGTAAGAAATGTCCCACAAATTGCAAGAAAAGTCTCCTAAAAAGCCG
>NW_024661641.1:0-287 GCF_008729295.1 Plectropomus leopardus | reverse complement strand
CTACTCAAAACCACACCTGCTTTTCATTTATCTGATCAGCTTTGATGTATAAATACAAGCCCATATCCACACTGTCTTTTTGTTTGTGCGTGATTCTACCTACATGTTGCACATGTTGAGCACATCACCCTCCCTGCTCTCAATATTAGCCTTGCAATAATTATACTGCTTCATCCCTGCTTATTCCTGGCAGTCTGTAAAAGTTCCAGCCTTTGTTTCTGCTTGCCTTATGTAAGCATTTATGCTCTTCACCTACCTGTTTGACTGGTTACCTGAAAATGACCGAA
>NW_024661640.1:0-512 GCF_008729295.1 Plectropomus leopardus | reverse complement strand
GTGTGTGTGTGTGTGTGTGTGTGTGTGTGGGAGAGAGAGAGAGAGAGACAGATGTGTTAATGAGAGTCCGTGGGAAAGAGAGGAGGCGAGAAAGGAAGTGCAACAAACTCCATTTGTGTTCCCATCTGCCTCCTACTGCATTTATTCCTAAAAATGATCATTTTCAAGCTCTGATACTGATAGATAGAAACATTTCACTCCTTCCAACTTTTCAAATCTGTAATATTTGCTGATGGGTTTTTGACCTCTGTGATAGTCAAATAACAATATATTTAGGTTTTGTGTTGTTTTCAAACCAAAATAAGCACTATGAAGTTGTAAGCTTGGGCTTTTTTTTTACTGTTTTGTGACACCAAGAAAAAATTTATTGGTTGATATAGTCAGTGATTGTTAGATAAATTTGTAATAAAATTATTCTATAGTTGCAACCATTGGTAAAAAGTAACAATTTTGAGGTAATTTTACTTGAGTATTTATATTTTACGCTGCCATTGAAAGCCATTGTTACACCA
>NW_024661638.1:0-526 GCF_008729295.1 Plectropomus leopardus | reverse complement strand
GTGTGTGTGTGTGTGTGTGTGTGTGTGTGTGTGTGTGTTCGTTCCCTTCCAGGGCCTGAATCTCTGCTAAAGGCTTCACCAGAGTAATTTATTTCAACAGAGACAGAGAGCGACAAACTGCCCTATAAATATAACAAGTGAGTGGAAGGTTCTGGTGTTGAGACTATCACTGGTGTAAAATTGAATTGGGTTTTTTATTTATTTATTTATTTTTTGTGTTTTATATAAAGCGAATGAAAACCTGTTTTGTTTATCAGCTCCTTTCTGAATGAAAAAATGAAAAAACAATTCTTGTTAAATCAAGTCAATTCACTGTTAAAACAGTGCTGGTTATTTTCACAAGTTATTTCACGTTACTCAGTCTTGCATACTGTTTTTGCCCATACAATTCAGTTGCCACTCAGCCACTCCCATCATCTTTTTCAGTCAGTATAGAAGCTGTAGTAGTCACAAGGAACATTTAGCATTTGTCATGTCAGTTAAGAAATGTGATGATTTATTTCTGTAAATCAGCCTACAACAACAT
>NW_024661636.1:0-448 GCF_008729295.1 Plectropomus leopardus | reverse complement strand
ATCACCATCATCACCTTCATCACCATCAGCTTCATCATCACCATCATTAGTCTCATCACCATCATCATCATCACCATCATCATCACCATCATTAGTCTCATCACCATCATCACCTTCATCACCATCAGCTTCATCATCATCAGCATTATCATCTTCATCAGTCTCATCGTCACCATCATCACCTTCATCAGTCTCATCATCACCATCATCACCTTCATCAGTCTCATCATCACCATCATCACCTTCATCAGTCTCATCACCCTCATCAGTCTCATCATCACTATCATCACCATCAGCATCATCATCAGCTTCATCATCATCAGCTTCATCACCATCACTATCACCATCATCATCATCATCATCATCACCACCATCATCACCTTCATCAGTCTCATCATCATTATCATCACCATCATCATCATCATCATCATCACCACCACCATCACCT
>NW_024661635.1:0-430 GCF_008729295.1 Plectropomus leopardus | reverse complement strand
GTCTGACTGTCCCCCTGTCTGTCTGTCTGTCTGTCTGTCTGTCTGTCTGTCTGACTGTCCCCCTGTCTGTCTGTCTCTGTCTGACTGTCCCCCTGTCTGTCTGTCTGTATGTCTGTCTGTCTGACTGTCCCCCTGTCTGTCTGTCTGTCTGACTGTCCCCCTGTCTGTCTGTCTGTCTGTCTGTCTGTCTGACTGTCCCCCTGTCTGTCTGTCTGTCTGTCTGTCTGTCTGTCTGACTGTCCCCCTGTCTGTCGCCCTTTTCTGTCAGTCATTTGTAATTTAATATACTCTCTCCATTATACTCTGTATCCCAAAGGGGTAATAAGGGTCCATTGTATGTGTTTATACATGTGCGTGTGTGCGTGCGTGCATGCGTGTGTGCATGTGTGTGTGCGCGTGTGTGTGTGCGTGCATTGACCAAAGCTGCTCT
>NW_024661634.1:0-414 GCF_008729295.1 Plectropomus leopardus | reverse complement strand
CTCGAGGTGACATCGGTGAATGAGAGTAGATTAAGAAAACAACTTGTGTAACGTCACACACATGCTTTGATGATCGCAATACTGCTGTGTGCAGATGGACAAGGCCATGTTTAAGTGCAATTCACATGTTTGCTGTAGCGAGTGTGTTGTCGAACTAGAGAGAGAAAGAGAGAGAGGGAGAGAGAGAGAGAGAGAGAGAGAGAGAGAGAGTTCGGGGCACATGCCGCATCTTTTACCTGCCTGAAAAATTCAAGCTCGGGCGCTGGCTGCTTCTCTTGTGCCAACTTTCAAGGGGAGTAGGGCAGGTTGCGCCTAATGTTGCTAAGCGACCATAGCCTGCTTACCAAAAATCCTGAGGTCGTATCTCATATTCTCCTAGATTTTTAAGTTTGTAGTAGAATATTTACTAAGGGA
>NW_024661633.1:0-344 GCF_008729295.1 Plectropomus leopardus | reverse complement strand
TGTTTCAGGTGGCTGTCAGGTTGAATAGGCCACTGGAGGATTATGCAAACTTCTCAAGGTTTAGCAATAGAGGATGCAGTATGAGTATCTAATTATAGTAGATACTGTGTAAAGTCACTGAATAATGTAAAATAACAGGTCAGTCAGCCATTCTTAACTGCAGAAACTGCAGTTTGACGGAACAAAACTGCAACATGAACTTTGATATTTAATGTTTAAAGCAAAAATCATTGAAAAAAAATTACTAAAAGTGACATGGTTGATATCATAACTACTGAGCGAGCATGTCAACAGGTCCATCTGCAAGACATCTGAAGACAGAGATCAGTGGTGAAAGAAGTACG
>NW_024661632.1:0-4001 GCF_008729295.1 Plectropomus leopardus | reverse complement strand
TTTTTTTTTTCTGTAACATAATTCTAAATATATAATTAAACTAATTTAAGCTACAGACTTTTGGACATTTTCATTCTCTGTCCTCTTTTTTCACTTTTTACAAATGCCTTGCATTTTACGGAACATTCCTTGCCAAATTGCTAATGGCCTTCTCCCCCCTGTTTGTGAAAGAAATCAAATCATTTTGTTTAAGAAGCTGAAATGCTTGTGAGAGACCTCTGAATAAAGCCCATGATAACCGATGTCGATCCAGGTTTTGAAGGGTTAAACATCACTCGAATAACAAGTTAACAACAGTGACCTGAACAGCTTATGAGGAGAGAAAACGCGACACAAACGAGGCGCTGATAACCTGCCCTGCTGAAATGTACATTTTCACACTTGGTGCCAGCAGGAACACAACAGCACAGCTTCTCCAGCACATCCAGAGCAGCAGTGTCAGCCACAGACACGCTGATACTAATGAACACTGTGCACATGATGCACTCTGACACAGTGCTGTATCGCCACCGCTCTCCCACAGCCTGAGTCCAACTGACACCAAACCAGCTCCACACACCCAGCTGTCCTCACAGGTCAGGGAGAGTCTGCGCTGATGTTTCACTAAATCACAATTAGGCTCCAGTGATGCCACATCTCAGACAGACTGACCGGATTCTTCTGGAGCTGACAAAGTCTGATGCTCTGTCATTGCCCTGCTGTGGACATTATCATTTGTAACCTGAGAAAACTGGCCTGTCTCGCAAAAACATGGGATGAAGTGACTTAGGGAGAAATAACACAAAAATTAGCAAGAAACGAATAAAAAAAAATGGAAAATAAAAAAATTAGAGCAGAAAATGAATAACGACAATAATAATAATAATAATAATAATAATAATAATAATAATACATTTAAATATACCTTTATGATCACTGGAAATATGTGGAATTCTTTAGAGAACAATTTTAAGGGTAATATCAATATCTTTCAGTGCATGAACATGTATAAGAAGAAAATAATTAGACAATATGAAGTTTCCAGGCAATGATTTTAATTGATGTTGAGTTGCTGTGTATGACAATTGATTTTTTTTCTCACTCTCTCATTTTTAGTTTTTATTGTATTGACTGCTAAGTAACTGACAGACAGACAGTCTATTTATATTTTTTCATGTATTTTTGAGAAAGGGTCTAGTAAAAATAAGTTTTTCTTCCCCGTCCCTTTTCAATCATGAAATGTAATGTGACAAAGAACCGGTTAGATTGAATAAAATACTGAAAACTGAATATCAGGAATAAAATATGTGTGTATATACAGCTTTCAAGAAGATTTTTCCCAAGCTTTTAAAATAAATAATTTATAAAATCTAGTTATCTTGCAATTTTTAAGACATTTCCTTGCTCTGGGTTCAAGGGTGGAAATACCTGTGAAAGGAACCTGAATGCCAAACAAAAACAGAGATGACAATCCAGGTTTCAATGGGTGAAAGTTTGCATTCATATTTGTCTCTGTCTACCATCAATCTACCTTGTTTCATTGAGACTAATGTCAGAAAACCCAACATTAAAAACAAACGGGAGATAAGCTGTCTTATAGTACCTGTGAGTCTTCATGTTGTAGTTCCTGTTTGATTCTCAGAACTCTTTATCTTTATCTGTAAATCTCTTGCTCCGTGTTGGCCCCACTTTCCCTTTTAACTCATCTGGGATTTAACAGAATTTAGGAACAGCTCTTTATCTGTAAAATAATCCTCAACTCCAACCTTTCTCGCATTTTTTTTTCTTTTACGAGAATTTCTTGATCTGTCATGTATCATAACTCTCGCTGTGTATCAACAGATGACTGGGAGTCAGTGTGAGTCTGGCTGAGAGAACGAGATATGCTTTTGATGCCAATAAAGTCTACTGAACTGAATTGACAGAGACACACACAAAGAGAAAGAGACAGAAAGATAGAAAGAGAGAGACACAGACAGAGAGAGACAGACTTTCCCTTTCAGGATGTTGCACTTAAGGCAATTAAAACAAATGACATAATTTTCGTTTGCCAATGATGTAAATTTGTTGCAATTTTGGGTCACATTCATGTCCTGTTGTGTTTAGAGACTTTCATCAGTGATTTTTCACAGCAGAAAGGGCTGCTAATCTTTGTTAAAGCTTCAGATACATTGCCAAACATGGCTACATGCTAATGTCAGAGAAACATGTAATTTTTTGGTTGACAATGTTGTTCATTTTTCTCACTTTCAGATCATATTACTGCTGAAACATGTCCGGTTCAGTTTAGAAGCTTTTATTGCCAATTTTTACAGTAGAAAGTGTCGTTAGTCTCTGTAATTTTCCTGGAAAGCTGTATCAACACAAAGAGGGAAGCATGACTCTACTAATGGACGAAAGGCTCATGTTTGTGACATCTCTAAATATAAACATTAATAGTGTCCTCCTTGGCTTAGCTGTAGCCTAACATTAGCTAGCTTAGTGGTGCTAAGAGCTAGCAGTAGATGCACTCTTCCCTCTGTGCAGTGATTCGGTTACCCTCACACTAACAAGAAAAAACTTGGTAGAAAATGGTAGAAACCTCAGGAAGGGCGACTGAGGAGAGATCCCTCTTCCAGGACGGACAGACATGCAATAGATGTCGTTAAAAACGATTAAATTACAATACCACAAGCCAAGTGCCATCTAGTTCCAGATTTTCATACAACGTAATAGGCCTACTTCTAATCTCTAATCTGTAAAAAATTATGTTTACACATAGCTGTTGTCTTAATTTTAATGCTGCTGTTATAAGATGCACATTTAAGAGAAATTTTTTTAAAAACCTTTTAAGAACTAAGACAAGACAGTCTTAATTATGTAAGTAGTGAGTTAAGGAATGGTTGGGGTTAGGGGGGTTAGGGTCAGGGATCGCGGGAAGTTGGAGATTGAGCAGTTTCGTCAACTTTACACACACTAAAGCTATTACAACTTTGAAATAGTGGAACTGCAAAGTTCTGCAGACTCCGCAGCGTCCAGAGATTATTTAAATGTGTCTTTACCATCATGTTAAATATTGAATCCAGGTGCAGCTTCGTAAATGTAGTCCACTTTGCAGAGACGATGCAGTTAGGGCAAACAGAAAGAGACAGAGTGTGTGAATAAGGCCGAGCTCTGCCACAAGGACAGCAGTGTGCTCTGCAGGAGGGTAATGACAGTGACAGCGGCTGGCTGCAGTGAGGAGCTGAAATATGAAGAGCAGCAGAGAGCACGAAGAGCTCCAAGCAAAACCCCGACTCCCGTTCTCCAAGTAGATTAGAATGTCATGGGTGAGCTGTACTGCTGGGGGGAGGATAGGGGCGGTAAGGAGGTGGGCTTCACTGAAGAAGACGCTATGTGGAGGGGCGAGAAAGGTCAAAACATTTGGCCTGAGAGCATAAATGTTGAGCAACAAAAGACAGACCTCCTTTCATGTGTTAGTACATGCTGCACATGTTCCTTCATTTGAACTCCTTCACACTCAATAATCACTGTAATGGGCACATTTATTGGCCTCAGCCTGTGAAAATGCACTGTTTTGTGGAGGATTGTTGTGCTTTTTCCATATTTTGTGTCTTACATATAGTGTTGCAATGAAGGATGTTCATAATAAATGTGGTCAATTCGAATAATGAGGTAAACGTGTGCAGACGTAATGTCTGTGAGCAAATATTTTTATATATTTTTACATTTACTCTAGGTCATTCGACATGGACAGCAGTTAACACTTTAACCATATTACACTTTACATGTGATCAAATATTGATATTTTATGTTAGTTAATAAAAAAGTCTTCTACCAAACATTGGCATTTATGATGTCAAGGCGGCAACTTGTGTTATAAAATAACGCTGTTATCAGTGTCAGTATACCACCTTTTATGCTTTATAGTTTAAAGTTTGGTTGCTTGCTACAGCTAATAAATGCATATACTAAAATGTGCAACTACTTTAAGTAAATGGTAGCTGTAGGATATATATATATATATATCCTACAGCTACCAT
>NW_024661631.1:557-1376 GCF_008729295.1 Plectropomus leopardus | reverse complement strand
CCCCCCTTCTGTCCTGTCCATCTTTTAGGAACACGATGGAAGCTGTACCAGCCAATTGTCTTGCAGATGTGCGGCCTCTGGCATTACAAGCCTGCGTCATTGGAATTGATGAGGGACAGTTTGTAAGTGTGTATATATATATAGTGTATACTCGCCTCTTCTTTACCCTTTACATACCCTTTACAAGCAAGCGGGACAAATTTCTCAATAATTCTTCTTTTGTCTTCTTCTAGTTTCCAGACACGGTGGAGTTTTGTGAAGAGATGGCCAATTTAGGGAAAACAATCATTGTAGCCGCTTTGGATGGAACCTTCCAGAGAAAGGTGAGGATCAGTTTGTCTCAGTGTGACGCTGACAAACAGACACTGTGTGCTGCAGACAGATAGAGCACCTCTGTGTGTATAGACACAACAACATGTCTGAGACAAACACATGACTTGACAATCTGCACCATAGCAGGCCGCTCAGTGCGCTCATTATTCCTCACTATAGCGTGTCTCTTCTGTCCTGGTAATGTGATTATGCCTCCACCAACTCATTGTTGCTGAATGCTTTTCTGCTGTCCTGTGCATTCTTGTAGCCATTTGGGAACATCTTGAACCTCGTCCCTCTAGCGGAGAGCGTGGTGAAGCTCCACGCCGTCTGCATGCAGTGTTACAAAGAAGCTGCCTACACAAAGAGGATCGGAGCCGAGAAGGAGGTGAGGAGGCCAACCAAAGAAAAGTCCCCAATAAGATCACCCTGAAGTGCATGAAAACATGTTTTTGGCTTGGACACATTACTGTATTTTATATATATATATATATATATATATATATA
>NW_024661631.1:0-531 GCF_008729295.1 Plectropomus leopardus | reverse complement strand
AAGTGTTCCCCCCCTTCTGTCCTGTCCATCTTTTAGGAACACGATGGAAGCTGTACCAGCCAATTGTCTTGCAGATGTGCGGCCTCTGGCATTACAAGCCTGCGTCATTGGAATTGATGAGGGACAGTTTGTAAGTGTGTATATATATATAGTGTATACTCGCCTCTTCTTTACCCTTTACATACCCTTTACAAGCAAGCGGGACAAATTTCTCAATAATTCTTCTTTTGTCTTCTTCTAGTTTCCAGACACGGTGGAGTTTTGTGAAGAGATGGCCAATTTAGGGAAAACAATCATTGTAGCCGCTTTGGATGGAACCTTCCAGAGAAAGGTGAGGATCAGTTTGTCTCAGTGTGACGCTGACAAACAGACACTGTGTGCTGCAGACAGATAGAGCACCTCTGTGTGTATAGACACAACAACATGTCTGAGACAAACACATGACTTGACAATCTGCACCATAGCAGGCCGCTCAGTGCGCTCATTATTCCTCACTATAGCGTGTCTCTTCTGTCCTGGTAATGTGATTAT
>NW_024661630.1:0-407 GCF_008729295.1 Plectropomus leopardus | reverse complement strand
ATAAGCACCTGAGAATAAAAATTTCATTACCTTAGAATGAGCCATTTATTTTTTTTTTAATAGGGACCTGATCCCCCATTTAGGAGATCACCATGATGCACCGCCATGTTTCTACAGTAGCCCAGAATGGACAAACCAAACACTGGCTTTAGAAGGGGAATATTTGCATTGGCCACAGTGTGAAAAAAGTATGATTTTTCCCTTTCTATAAATTCATTTTATTATTGTTTTTTTTTTTTATACTGACATGTAACTGCTTAACCTTTTGAATCTGAACTAACTTGGCATAATTTCTTTCAAAAATGTGCAATTTAACAAGAAATTGCCAAAAAATAGCAAGAAATTAGTAAAAAAGTTACAAGAAATATACTTAAAAAGTAAAAGGAAGAAATAACAAATTCCCCTTC
>NW_024661629.1:0-415 GCF_008729295.1 Plectropomus leopardus | reverse complement strand
GACATTTTTGATCCCACAGCCATCAGAGCAGAAAAACAGGACTTGTATTATTTCTGGGTGTCATTCTGGGCTTTTGACTCTGAATTTGTCATTTTGACTATTTTCCACCTGATGAGGTCATTTTGACCATATTTGGCATATGGAGGAAATACATGCTATTTCCACTAGGTGACCTGTCACAGTCAATGTAGCGGCTGATCACTGACAGATCCCAGACTGTCAGCAGCTACACTCACACACTGACATATCCTGTCTGTCAGCAGCAAAAAAAAAATGTAGTTTGCATATAGTATACTGAAATTAATTCATTTTTCTTTTTTTCCCCTCATTTTAAAAAAATGTACATAGCATATAAAATATTGAACATATTTTTTTTTCATCTAAAACATAGTGGCGTCATGACAAAAACCTGACA
>NW_024661628.1:0-653 GCF_008729295.1 Plectropomus leopardus | reverse complement strand
TCTTGTATCTTTTGTTCATTTTTCTTTCTTTTTTTCCTCCCCCTCCGCGCAGGCTTGTGCTGAGCTGCGGTCGTTAAGCTGCAAGGCGAAAAAATGTCTAAAATAATAAATGAGTAAATACGACAGTGAGGAAAACATTAACGGAGCAAAACTGTGAACTCAGTTCGATGTTTTCAGTGTGAAATATTCATGCAGTATGGTCGAATTATCGAAATCTTTTTCATGTTTGTATTATTTGGCGCAGTTTACACACTTTTCAGTCTGATAATTTTGGCTGTGTTGATGCATATGGCATCAGTTTTGGAAAGATTGTGTATTTATGTTTAATGTTGAAATTTGCAGCTCAGCTCCTACAATAAGTCTAAAATACACTGTGGAAACTAAATAGTTACATTCAGACTGTTGAACACTGACATTTTTGATCCCACAGCCATCAAAGCAGAAAAACATGACGTGTTATTTCTGGGTGTCATTCTGGGCTTTTGACTCTGAATTTGTCATTTTGACTATTTTCCACCTGGTGAGGTCATTTTGACCATATTTGGCTTTTGGAGAAGATACATGCTATTTCCACTGGGTGACCTGTCACAATAAATGTAGCTGCTGATCACTGACAGATCCCAGACTGTCAGCAGCAAAAAAAATCTACTTTG
>NW_024661627.1:0-248 GCF_008729295.1 Plectropomus leopardus | reverse complement strand
AGGCCCGAGCGGAGTTCCACCGGCATGAAACGATGCTCAAGAGTGGGTACACAGGAGCGAGATGGGCGCCAGGTAATGGAGCTCCCGGGCTATCCGGAGAGTGGCCCGTGGCCCATCTGGGGGGGGCAAGTACACAGAGGTGAAAAGTCTCAAAATTTCAAATCCAAACGCAGTTCCAAAACTTACCAAAGTTAATACAGGTTCAAGTTTGGTGCACGTCTCAAAATTTCAAATGCAAAAGCATAATA
>NW_024661626.1:0-334 GCF_008729295.1 Plectropomus leopardus | reverse complement strand
ACACACACACACACACACACACACACACACACACACACACACACACAGGGTGATAGTCTAACACCCATACTCATCAATGGATTGCTTAGCAACGGCAGACGGTTGCCTAGCAACAACCAGCCAGCAAGTTGGGTGTGTTCAAAAGTCACAGTGTGTGTGTGTGTGTGTGTGTGTGTCCTCAGATCAGTGTGTATGTGTGTGTGTGTCCTCAGATCAGTGTGTGTGTCCTCATATCAGTGTGTGTGTGTCCTCATATCAGTGTGTGTGTGTGTGTGTGTCCCCTCAGATCAGTGTGTGTGTGTGTGTGTCCTCAGATCAGTGTGTGTGTGTGTGT
>NW_024661625.1:0-278 GCF_008729295.1 Plectropomus leopardus | reverse complement strand
ACACACCCCACCCAACACACACACACACACACACACACACACACACACAGAGGGACCTGCAGTGGCCCCACAAATGAAAAGAGGGGGTTTATTCTCTGCAGCAACACACACACACACACACACGCAGTCGACTTCAATTAGTGCAAATTGCTGGTGATCAGGAAACAACGGGTTAAATGAATGTGAACATGTGTGTGTGTGTGTGTGTGTGTGTGTGTGCAGGAATATGCAACTTTAGACGTTAATTCTCTTCATGAATAGGAGTTTGTGTCGTGTCG
>NW_024661624.1:0-306 GCF_008729295.1 Plectropomus leopardus | reverse complement strand
GATGTCAGCAGGCGTGTCCACGTGACTCGACCCGACCGAGCCTCTAACTGAGACAGGCCTTTAATTGAAGTTTAAGGGTATTTATTTATGAAATTGTATTTGTTTAACCTGCACCCCGTATGTTCATGTGTGCAGTGCTGTTTAATATTTGTGCTCTAACGTTCATAATATTTATAATTTCTAATTTAAGTTTTGTAATAAGGGGGGGGGGGGGCTACATGGGTTTCTGATGTTTCATTTTATTTTGTAAACATTTTTACCTGGGAAGCTTTAACTAGTGCTATTTAAATAAAATTATTATTTATT
>NW_024661623.1:0-476 GCF_008729295.1 Plectropomus leopardus | reverse complement strand
GTGTGTGTGTGTGTGTGTGTGTGTGTGAGAGAGAGAGAGAGTGTGTTGCATGCACCTATACAAATATGTACTGGGGTTTTTTGGGGTTTATTCTTCAGTCTTTTAAATGTTTGTCATTTCCTTAAGCAGTCATATATTTCAAGGTGAAGGTTGCGGTTATAGTAGATCATTAAAAAAGATGATTCTTATTTTACTTTTGAAAAGATGACATCAGTACAAACAGATGTTTTGTCATATGAATGTGCTGAGATAATATATAGAAATGTGAAAAATAAACCTGTGGTCATAAATAAATAGAAAGGATGGCAACTATAGCTGGAAACATGATTATGTTGTAGTGTAGTCACGATTACTTGGATATTGGGGTAATGAAGTACATGTCCTTTTAAAATTAAGTCTTATATTCGCTTAAAAAATAAATCCAATTTGAAATCATTTCTCTATGATAAATAAAAACAAATTGCTGTGTTCATGTT
>NW_024661622.1:0-292 GCF_008729295.1 Plectropomus leopardus | reverse complement strand
GTGTGTGTGTGTACATATCGTAATGAGTGTCTGTGTGCAGCACTTAAAAAAATAGGACAGCAATGAAGACTGTGAGCAGGAGGTGTTACTGGTTAACCTGGATAAATGCAATGATCTACATGCAGCAGTGGTTTTTAAATCTAGAGTGAAGGTTAAGAACAAAAGCAGTTTAATTCACTCTATTTTTTATTTTTTTTTAGTTTGTAATAGCTCCTCTGCATGACCAAAGATTAATACACAAACCACAAGTGTTTCCGTTCTGTTATGAGATCTTAATATAAAACCACAACAT
>NW_024661621.1:0-492 GCF_008729295.1 Plectropomus leopardus | reverse complement strand
TGTGTGTGTGTGTGTGTGTGTGTGTGTGTGTGTGTGTGTGTGAGATGCAGGAGTCTTCTTGAAATGTTGATCTGCAGCTAACAGAGTCAGTTAATGTTAATCTTTATCAACATCCTGCGAGAGGAGAAGGAGCAGCCGGCGCCCGCGGGCGTCACTCTCCCACCACAACGTTTTCATTTTCAGGTTATTTCCTCACGATCAAGTTTGCAACGAGGCTGTCACCTTTTCACCGCTGGATAATAACGGGCTTTTTCCCGGCTGCGGGGGTGGACCTCGCGCGTGGAGGAGTCTGTGATGCGTGATGGACTGAAAGCAGTGAGAGCTCGAGCTTTGAGTGTTTCTGTCAAAGCCATAAAGATGCTGTGCGTCACTCCGAACACTGATATTTTTAGTATTTATATACACGCGAAAGTCCTTATCTTATTTTTACTGTATATTCCCACATGCGATCATGTCAGCTGTAGGTGTTGCTCTTCTCTCCACCTGTGGGCT
>NW_024661620.1:0-1900 GCF_008729295.1 Plectropomus leopardus | reverse complement strand
ACAAAAATTGATCACATTACAGAGGCAAATGTAATATAAAAAAGGCTCCTCATCAACCTTGATGACACTTGAACTCTTCTGACGTGTGCGCGTGTGTGTTTGCGCGCGCGTGTGCGTGCGTGCGTGCGTGCGCTCACAGATGGTCAGGTGGCCTCATATTGAGACGCGCTGAGTTTCCTGCTGCTGAACAATGGTGGGAAAAGCAGAGGTCAGGACAAAAGGAGAAATAAAGACGGAGCGAGAGAAGCTGGTCTGCGTCCAAATGGCCCGCGATGACTTCCTGCTCTGTTCCTGGTGGATTCACACAATGTGACAGGTGAAACCAATAGCCCGCCGGGAGTGTTTGTATTGACCTCCGCAGGTGGAGACGTGAGAATGATGTGGGAGCAGAAATAGACATTAATGGAATAATAGAGGAGAAATCGGTGTTTGTTGCTCACAGATGGTGCTGGGACTGAAAACCTGCAGAGGCGGACTGCACCACTTTGCTGAGTTCCTCGTCTCCAATCTCTATAAACAGATATCTGCATATGAATGCACATAAATTATATTTTTATAAAGCTAGTAAAAAAGCTTAATTTTAAGACTAATCATGATAATTTTTATAATGCACTTTTCCAGAGTTACAAAGTGCCTGAAGAAGTTGATCCCAGATTTCTTTTTTTGTTCCCTTTATTGAGTTTTCAAAATATACAGTTATACAAGATAAATTATACAAAATCAACATGCGTAGAAAGATCCCATTAACCCCCCCACCCTGATAGGCTACTACTGTTAAAAAACAAAGCAGTAACAACGATACAAACACACAAAATTACACAAACAATGCATAAATAAATAGTTGATCCCAGAGTTTAAACGTTGCAGGATTTAAGCAAAATAAATCAGCCAATGTGAAGAAAAACAAATAAAACAGCCATAACATAAATACCAGATATGAAGCGTATAAGCAAAGCTGGTGGCTCAGTGCCCAAAAGATTACACTGCGGCATATAAAATCAGACAAAAACTGCAATACCTGGTGACAGTATAACAATTATGAAATAAAATTAGGATTAAAAAAAAAAGATGGGTCTTAAAATTGCATTCTGCCCCATTTGAGCTTCACCTGCCATCCAAATGTGATTGGTCAGTCCTACTCAGACTGAATATGGAGTACAAAATGCTTCAGATACCAAAATCCTATTGTTGCCAACAGAATCTGTGTATATACATTATATGGTGTACTCTGTATACACAGTATATTAATGAAATGTTGTTTAAAAAAGAGCAGAACCAAAAAAACAAACAAAGACCATACAGGTCTTTACAGTATTCGACTGAGGAAGCTACGCTGATAATAAAGCTTTGTGGGTTACCAAATACTGGACTTTGGAAGAAGTTATAATACTAGTTAAAACTATAATATATCAAACTATATTGTTCACAGTATCAAATTGACAATGTACATGTAATACAAAGTTTAATACCAAATATATAGTAAAAAGTCACATGCTTGCAACAAAAAAAGAAAACACTGTATACGTGTATATAGTTACACGAGTGTTTTCTGCCCCACAGTGGTCAGAGTTAGTACTTCAGGGACGTTACTGTTGTTAACCCTTTAAACCTTCATCAGTACTATCCTTCCTGTGCTGTGCCCTAAAACATGTGACAGGTATTTAAACCTCTGAAACCTGAGAAAATGACTTTGATTTCTTTTGAAAACATGGGGGCAAAAGGCAACAACTTTGCAGAAAATGTCCCACAAATTGAAAAAATGGGGGTATTATTAATTAATGAATGAATGAATTATTGTCTGTCTTGCTTTTACTGATTTTGTTTTTATTTATTCTGGATGTTTTAATGACTTTAATTGACGTTGGTTTTGTCTCTGTTAAGCGCTCTATAAAATATGTTA
>NW_024661619.1:0-596 GCF_008729295.1 Plectropomus leopardus | reverse complement strand
GTGTGTGTGTGTGTGTGTGTGTGTGTGTGTGTGTGTGTGTTTAATAAGATGATTGAGATTGTTTGCATGGTACAGAGGAGCACTCTGCACTGGTTGGCAGAATGATTGTAGGTTCATACAATAAAAAATACAATTTAATCACAACATGCACATCCCACAGATTTGATATGGCTGCTTTATATTAGAATGTGAACCAAGATCATTCAGTATCAGCAAAAGTTACAAGAGTGGGCGAGATGTCAAATGTTCATATTGCTTCTTACCAGATAATCAACGTGGAAACGGGAAAAAAAACATGTAACTGTGATTCTTTTAGCTTTAAATGACAATTCCCTAAGAATAGCAATTAAATACTTGAATCTAGTTTTTTTTTTGTTATAAAAATGTTTTATTTTTGTTGGTTTTTTTTGTTTTAAAAAAATATTGGATTTCTGAAAGCAAAACAACATTTTTATTTAAGGTGTGTGCTTTAGATTATAATGTACTGTATTTTAGTGTTACAATGTAAATTTGGTTTTATGCATTGGAGACTGGACTTTTCAAAACATGTCTTGTGAATTACCTTCTTTCCCCAGCTGGCACAGGATGTCAATATG
>NW_024661618.1:0-391 GCF_008729295.1 Plectropomus leopardus | reverse complement strand
GTCTTCTGCATTCACACGGTCTGCAGAAATGTGGTCAAACTGGGACCGGACCTGAACCCTGACTGGAGACACGAGACATGTCCTCACCTTTGCCAATAATTACTAAATGCTCACTTCCTGTTACACTGAAAAGAAAAAAAAATGTCTGTTTTTTTTCCTTGAGGTCAGACAGACGGGCAGAGACAGAAAGACGGAGACAGACAGAGACAGACAGAGACGGACAGAGACAGAAAGACGGAGACGGACAGAGACAGACGGACAGAGACAGACGGACAGAGACAGACGGACAGAGACGGACAGAGACAGACAGACAGAGACAGACGGACAGAGAGAGACAGACAGAGACAGACGGACAGAGACAGACAGAGACAGACAGACAGAGACAGACAGA
>NW_024661617.1:0-274 GCF_008729295.1 Plectropomus leopardus | reverse complement strand
AATCATTCATAAAATTAAGTGGACTCGCCTGACTTTCTCCTCCCAGGGTTCTTTGAGGGCGACGGCTGACGGGTCCTCGGGGTCTCTCCTGAACGAGGTCGGAGTGTGAGCGAGATTCTCCGACAGACGACGTCTGAGAACCCAAACAAAGCCAGAAAAACAAACAAACAAACAAACAAACAAACAAACAAACAAACAAACAAAACAGAAAAAAGGGTATTTTTATAGAAGCAAGCGTTCTGTCCTCTGCACTCCGCTCCACACTTTCACACTC
>NW_024661616.1:0-383 GCF_008729295.1 Plectropomus leopardus | reverse complement strand
GTGTGTGTGTGTGTGTGTGTGTGTGTGTGTGTGTGAGTGAGTGAGGTTTTGCCAACAACGAGCCAACGTTTTGGGGAGTGGGTTGTTTGTGTAAACGCGTTTGGCGGGTGCTGTGGTGAAGGTGGGTGGCAACAAACACAAAACAACAACGAAAAATGGAATGACGTCTCCTGTCCCGGATGTACGCTCACCTTGTCTCACAGGTGACCCCGACACGTCCCTCCTGTCCTCACCTCGTCCTCACCTCGTCCACTCTGAGAGCAAAAACCCTGTGGTCATTTCATGTTAATCAACCATGTTTTTATCATTTGGAATAATTTCAAATAAATATGGGGAAAAAGGGTAACTGATGCACCGTGTTTTTGTTTTCTGAGTCTAAATGA
>NW_024661615.1:0-317 GCF_008729295.1 Plectropomus leopardus | reverse complement strand
GAACAGAAACTGAAGTGACAGCTGCAGCTGGAAGCTACTGCAGAGACTGATACACTTCACTGACACACACACACACACACACACACACACACACCTACACGCACGTTTCATGAGTTGATTTTAAACACTACAGAATTCACACAAAAAGTCCTTACTATCAATACACATACAGAGTAAGGCGCCACAAGAGATGCTCAGTGTGGCATATCTGACAAATGTTATATATAGGCCTCTACAACTTTTTAAATGTTTATTGACAGAAACCAGTGTTTGAATTTCTAAATCTTTCATGTTGCAGTTGATTATAAATCATGCAA
>NW_024661613.1:0-278 GCF_008729295.1 Plectropomus leopardus | reverse complement strand
ATCATATCCCTTAAATCATTTTCATTGCATCAAATTGTATCCAGCACTCTATGTTCTTTATTATTCCAGGCTCCGAAAAGTAAAATTTATTAGTTTTTAAATTTTTAAAATTGATATTTGGAGTCCAAGTAACGGTACAACATTGCCCCCAAAATATTGCAATGCTATGCTGTTAAATCAAATACTGTAAAAAAAAAAAAAAAAAAAAGAGAGACAAATACTGATTAATGCAAACATTAATAACTCTGTTGTTATTCCATTTTTGATGATTAATGTAT
>NW_024661612.1:0-382 GCF_008729295.1 Plectropomus leopardus | reverse complement strand
TTTTTGTTCTATTGCTTTTCTTTTTCTTTTTGTTTGGCCAATTTCAGGTAATTTTCTTGTAAGTTTTTTACTAATTTCTTGCTAATTATTTTGGGGTCTTTTTTTTAAGGTGCTGAAAAAATCAAGCCAATTTCAGGACATGCATGTGCAGCCAAAATTAAATTGAGGATTTGGTTGATTTTTGGGTTGATTTTTTGACAGGATCCGGTTCACGGTGGTGAGCGAGCCTCCGGAGGAAGAAGAGCAGGAGAGGGAGTGTGAGGACGTGGGCGTGGCCTTCCTCAGGATCCCCGAAATCCTGGAGAGAAAACGAGACCTGACGGAGACCAGCCTGAACGGTCTGCGCGCGCGCACACACACACACACACACACACACACACAC
>NW_024661611.1:0-842 GCF_008729295.1 Plectropomus leopardus | reverse complement strand
CCCTCTCCTCTCCTCCTCTCCTCCTCTGTCTTCCGAAGATGGAGAAACAGGAAGAGAAGGAGAGGAGAGGAGGGGAGGAGGAGCAGAATCGACCGACAGCAAAGCTTTTGGGTCCCGGTTTATGACAGAAGAAGTCAGGGGACTTTTCAGAATAAAAGCCTCCCACCTGTAGTGATGGGATGATCTAACAGACGTTTCCTTCAGCTAAGCGCCACAAAATCTGCAACTTATTATTCTTAATAACATAAATTCTATTGATTATTGATTTATTAGAACTACCAGACAGAGAATTTCTCTCAATCCTGTCAGTGTGAAAAGGAAACTGGAAACTGAACCAAACTGCAGGTGTGAACGAGTCCTCAGAGCTACAGACACATTTTACGTCTTTTTGGTGCAATTTACCGAATATAAATGACTTTTCCTAAAGAAAAACAGTTATTTTCTCTGAATAAAATGCAGCTCTGAAGTGATGAAAGTTTCACACTCGCCTGTTGGTTTACTACAGACACACTCATTCACTGCAGCTCACACTTCACCATTCACACCTCCCGAAATCACACTCCATCTCTCACTCTCTCCATTCACAGACAGGTAGGAGAGCAGAGCCATATAGAGGAGACACCACGCCAACTCTGTGTGAGTGTGTGTGTGTGTGTGTGTGTACACGCGCGCGTGTGTGTGTGTGTGTGTTAAAGCAGTATGGTCGCTTCAGCCGGAGCTTATGGCAGCAGTTTTCCTGACTCACTCTATTTCTGATGTTTCCAAAGGCTCTTTGAACAGCAGATAATAGATCAGTGCTGGAAAGCTGCAGGGTGAAGACACACACACACACACACACACAC
>NW_024661610.1:0-611 GCF_008729295.1 Plectropomus leopardus | reverse complement strand
CTGCGGACGGCCAGGACGGTCTTTTTTTTTTTCTTTTTTTTTTAAGCCTAACTTGGGAACGGAACCGACGTTCAAACGTGAGACGCAAATTAACGTTGTGCGTCGCGACGTTCGGCTTTGTTTACAAGATGTTAGCAGAGCTAGAAATCACAACTGCTAGTGGCTTTATACTGGCCTTATATTGTGTCTAACAGAGTTTCCACTACCTACGTTTACATGTGGCGGCCTGCCACTCATTAATTATCGCCACCACTACTTCATAATCAGGTCGGAGCAGATGCACAATGATAATCTATTGGTTACTTTTGCCTTGTAAACCTCCTCAAGTGTCTCGATCCGCTGAACGGCACTTGGTTCATCAGTACAACGTCAACGAGGTTATTTATAGCCCATAAGTTTAACATCACATGTCTGTTTCTGTTTATAATCTCCTCTCTTCCCGCTGGTGTGGTAACAACATCCGCGAGACGGTCGCGACTGACACTGCGCGTTTTTATCCGACATTTCAGCGAGGTGTTTTCTTATTGTGTGTGTGCACGCGCGTGCTTGATTATAATGAGCGAAAAAAACCAACATTAAAACATAACATAAGAATGATTTGATTTGGGGGG
>NW_024661609.1:0-2589 GCF_008729295.1 Plectropomus leopardus | reverse complement strand
GATAGAAACACATTTTTCCATACCGCTGCAACAACTGCCAGAAACCAAGACCACTCCCCCCAATGTATTTTATGTGTGTATGTGTTTTTGTGAAGCACTTTATAACTGCATGTTTTAAAAAGTGCTACATAAATAAATAAATAGATATAATTCACTTTCCTCAGCAAATCTACTCTGCAGCATTGTTATGTATTGTAATAATAACTACTCTAGACAATAAAGAAAACTCAGGAGGAAGGGTTTGATTAATATTCCCAACTGTACAGCTTACCTCTTCATGGCCGCTGTGCGCTGCATGATGCAGTGGTGTCCTTCCCGACCTGTCGGCAACATCCAGGCTGCACACATGTGGTATCAGAGCTTCGGCACAGCCTGTGGCCCACTTTGCAGCTGCCATGTGCAAAGGTGTGTGCCAGTACTTGTCCTTTGTGTTGACCTCTGCTTTGTGCTTTAGCAGCAGCTCCACAGCTTTCTGAGGAAAAAAACAAAATTCAAAGTCAAACGTTACAATCTGGTGGTGAAGTCCTTAGAAAAGACATTATGCAACTGTGATTTGAAATAGGAACATGCCTCATTTCGAGAGGCAGCCGCTCGATGTAAGGGAGTCAGCAAACCCTGGTCCTTGGCGTTGACATTTGCACCTACAGGAGAGAGCAGCAGCTAAGCTAAGTTAGATGCTAATTTTTTCAGTGTTTTGGGTTAATTACAGTTCTTCTGCACTTGATTGACTATTAATAAATAGATGGGCTGATTTGTAAAAGAAATGAACGACTAAATAAAACTTTCCATTTGCGTACAGTTGCTGATAAGCTTTTTTTTTACACTGAGTTTAAAAGTCAGATAGATTTTCTACCTGAAGTGATAAGTAGGTCCATAGTGTGGACATCGCCCAAATAAGCAGCAGCATGAAGTGGTGTGCTCTGTTCTTGGTCCTGAGAGAAAAGAAAAGACACATTTTTCTCCCATTTTATCAGATTACAATGGCATCATTTTACAGTTTTGTTACATTCTGACGAAAACTGTTTTCAGTTAATATGCACTATTTAACATCTTTAAATTCTTGCTCCTTATGCTCACATAAAAACTTCATCAGACTGACATTTGCAACAAATGTGTCCAGAAGACCTACGGAGCAAACAGCAGTAACCAAACACATGCACATTCATGTCTGAATTTACAGTAAAAGAAAAGCTGTGCTGACAGGAAAACTACAGTAAGTAGCCTGCAGCAGCCTTACACAACAAAACCATTTGTGCAAGCTCAAGATACATCTTAACGCTTGACCTAAACTATACTGCATGAAAATGCTTGTGAAGGCTGAGTGCAGAGTTAATGTGGGGAAATATTACCAGTGAGTTGACATCTTCATTATGGTTCAACAAAAATGTCACCTCTTCTGTGTTTCTGCTGAATATGGCCTGGACCAATGGAGACTGAAAGAGACATATGACATGCAAAACTGATGAAAAACAATGTGGGTAAAAAAAGTTAAAACTATGTTAAAATTAAGTGTAGTTCATAATAAGATATTATTTTTTGCAGAAAGCAAATTAAAATCCATACAAGCAGTGCTCTAATATAATTTTAACTGAATAGCTTTCAACAGCAGGCTTGTTAAAACCCACTGGGGTCATAAATAGATTCATGATCTTGTTGAGATTACATTAAAACGGCCACATGTCTACATAAAGAGTGACAAATCAATCATTTTCTGTGCATTTCCAGGAAAGTGTCAATGTTAAAACTGTCTTGAGAAAATCTATTTTAATTGGTATGATGTAATCTGTTTCAGTGGGGACATCACGTACAGCTCAAAGCATTTAATTGTACGGTCATTTATTTGACTTAAGAACAGTACGAGATTACTTGTTTAAACCATGCAAAACTCCTGGCACTTTTGCGAACATTTACACAATATAGGAATGACTCGCCAAGATTTGTCTTCCACAGAAACGTTAAACAAACTTAGGTATAGCCTACAGAAGATGAATATGGATCCATTTAGAGATTGATATGTTTGTTTGGCAGGGTTTGGACTTCATGTACCAGGAGCCTAATAACCCCAATGATAAGGTTTCAGTCTATTATAAAACCGAAACATCACACCGAAACCTAATCTAGTTCTGCACTGCAAAGAATTTGTTACATTGTAACTAGCCTTGTAGCAAACTTTGCTCGACATGTCGCTAACATGATTAGCCAGCTCTTTGCAGTGTTTGTAAGAACTACTGTTAGTGAACAAACGCTGAGTTTTATTTACTACCTGGTCCTTGATGTTTCTTAACTCCATGTCCCAATCACTCTGGAATCTCCTTCATTGAGACAGAGTGTAAAGTTGACTTCATGTCACTCTGTAGCAGCTAGTTAGCCTAGCCTAGCTTTAGCTTAGCTCCAGGGATATATGTGATGTGTAATTACCACAGTTGCCAGAGTATCGCGAGGGCAGATGAAGAAACGTGATTTGGAGGCTTTTCATGTCACGTCAGTAATAGAAAGTTAATTAAAAAAAGATGTGGAAAAATGTCCAGAAAAGTATATTTACAATTATTGTTATTGTTATTAGTATTATTATTATTTATATTATTATTA
>NW_024661608.1:0-470 GCF_008729295.1 Plectropomus leopardus | reverse complement strand
TGTCGCAACTGACAATTCAGACAACGCAGCTACTGGAACCGCTAATGCTAGTGTGGTGTATTATGCTCAGTTTCTTAAAGTTCCTAATTTGGTCAGGCAAGGAGGCCTTGAAGTTAGTGGTCTAGGGATGTTTAGGCCTGGAAGACAAATGTGTAGAATACTGGCGCCAGGCTAGAAGTAATATGGAATAAGGCTCCTTCCAAATAAGGAGATACTTGTGGGGTTTTGTGATTGATCATAGCAGGGGAAGAGTTGCTTTACGGACAAATGTATTGATGCCTGTACGTATATAAGAGACTTGCATGAGCTGAAAGGGAGAGATTCGCATTGGTCCTGAATCCTCTCCCAGGCAGACCATGGGGCCTGGTAAATGCTGAACTTTGCTGCAATAAATTGATTATTATGCAACCGAGTCGGTGTCCACGGAGGTTTCTTCATCTTCCACACATCATTGCTACTTAAAGAGAAAC
>NW_024661607.1:0-234 GCF_008729295.1 Plectropomus leopardus | reverse complement strand
GTTGGCCTGCCACGGCCCACTTTGGTTCTCGTGACATAAATGTTGTCATCCACCTGTTTCTGCAAGGGTCCACACAGACCCTGTTGAAATGTTCACGTGTAGCCTGTTTTTTCTGACCCTGAAGTCTAGGGGTGTCAACGTTTCTACACGTGTAAACGGGACTTCTAACCGACGTGTACCCGGTTACACGATTTATGATCTTTTTCTATCGCAGTTGCGCTATATAACCACTAG
>NW_024661605.1:0-496 GCF_008729295.1 Plectropomus leopardus | reverse complement strand
GTGTGGTGTTACCGGGAGCCGGGCTGTCTCCCTCGGGCCTGTGTGTGTGCGGTGCGCTTTCTGTGGGTGGGACGCCTGGTTGTCTGCCTTTTTATATTAAGCTGCCGATGGTCTGGTGAGGTGTATTGATTATTGTTCTCTCCCAGCCATCGCTGGTGGAGTCTGGGCTGCGGGCTTCCTCTTCCCGCCGCTGTGTGACGCCTTGATCCTGTCCTCCGGAAGGAAATGTTTATTTGCAGCTTTTGTTATTTTTTTGTAATGTTTTATGCCCAGATTCTAATTAGGTTAATTTGTTTATTTTGCAGTGCGCGGCCGTCACTTGCTGCTGTGGGCCTCGCTGCTGTTCTGGCTCTTCCCCATCTGTGTGCTGAGGGCCTAGAGCGCAGCGGTTCCCTTGGTGGTGGTTCCTTTTTCACTTTTTGGTTTGCTGTGTCACGGGTGTGGTGTAGTTTTGGATCCCTCCCCTTTTTGTTACCGCTGTCGTGGTAAGCCCCAG
>NW_024661604.1:0-498 GCF_008729295.1 Plectropomus leopardus | reverse complement strand
ATTTCATCCTAGTGTTCATTTAAAAAAGGGACCATTTTCACCTCGTTGCATTTTCAGCCCTTAGTAAACATACACACACGCAAGCACGCACGCGCGCACACGCACACGCGCACACACACACACACACACACCTCAATATGTCGCATTCAGACTTTAGCTGCCCTGGGAATCTGCAGACACTAACAATCAGCTTTCCTTTCAATAAAGATTAAATAATGTCTGACTGGCAGAGGCAGTTTCAGATATATTACTGCTCCAGGTACATTGATACTGTCAGTGCAGTAAGATTCTAAATATAAGGTATGAGAGTTACCTTTTGGCGAGTCAGACTAAAATTAGTTGTATCACTATAGAAAGTGCAGGTGTTCAATATCACCAAGTGATGGTGCACCATCCCATTCAGATGTATGTAAACTAAAAAGTGAAAATGGTTCACTGAGGTGAATTTTCTATTATATATTATAACTGTGTGCTTTTAAAAATCCATAGTTTACAATA
>NW_024661603.1:0-201 GCF_008729295.1 Plectropomus leopardus | reverse complement strand
AAAGACCCTATCTAACTTCATCTTCTTTCTACATCACTCTCTTTCTCTCTCTCTCTTTAATACATACACCTACACACACCTACACACACACACACACAAAGAAGCCCTTCATCTGTGCTAACCCTACAGTAAGACAGTAGCATGGTGTGGTGCAGAGGTGTAATTAGACTGTCTGCCTGCACTCCGCCACGAGAAAGAGAG
>NW_024661602.1:0-312 GCF_008729295.1 Plectropomus leopardus | reverse complement strand
CTAATAACTGGAAGACAATCAGTCACATCAGTATAATCATACATGTAATGAAACCTAGTTTACTACACCAGAAAGTAGGTTGAGCCCTAGTAACGACCTAACAACAGACACATTTCTTAGTCCCTGTTGAGTCCGCTGGCTAACTTGTGCTTATGCTTTCTAGAGATTGTGGTGTTTCCCAAAGTAAATAAATGCACCAGATATAAAGACAGAAATGCGCACCTTTCTTAGTCTTGTTGTGAATACTGAGATTGTTGAATCTCAGATGCTGAGATCGCTACTGGTTATTACTTTGGTCTCCAAAAAAAAAAA
>NW_024661601.1:0-317 GCF_008729295.1 Plectropomus leopardus | reverse complement strand
AAAGAGACACACACACACACACACACACACACACACACACACACACAGAGAGAGAGAGAGAGAGAGAGAGAGAGAAGATGCAGCCTTTCAACGTAGGACAATAAAAACATGGACTACCTCAAGAGAGACATCCATATTACTAATTATGTAAACATACTCGTACAGAGTACTCGTACTTTTTATATTTTATATTTTATATTTGTATCTTCTATTTTATCTGGTTTTTTTTCTATATTTATGTTGCACCAACCCACCAGAACAAATTCCTCATATTGTGTTAACTATACCTGGCAATAAATCTTTTTCTCATTCTTTTT
>NW_024661600.1:0-947 GCF_008729295.1 Plectropomus leopardus | reverse complement strand
TTTTTGGAAAGAGACATTGCTGTTGAGTTTCACAAATCTACTTTTTTGGAGCTTTGAGTACCACCAGCTGAGTGCCATCTAGTTCCATAAAACTGGAGAGAAAACAGACATCTCTACAGCTGATATTATTTTCAACTAACTTTTACCAGTATTATTAAGTCGTTTTTATTCACGGGAAGATGCATTCTATGTATTCTGTTCTGTTCTTATCTAATTTTTACATGTGGGTTTTATTATGTCTTTATGTCTTCTATGTCTTTTGATGTGAAGCACTTGGTGGATGTAATTTCTTTGCTGTAAAGCATGCTGGGCTGCAGTTCTTATATGAAAGGTGCTATACAAATAAATATTATTGTTATTATATAACATCTACTGATAAAAAGGTACACGAGAGAAAACAGCTACAGTAACAACGTGGCATGATTTACAATGCCTTTGCACAAGGCTGAAGAAAAGACGTAGATTTACAGCAGACATGGAAAAGAGTGACTGCCAGCAGAACATTTTACAGAGTGCAGTGTGAAGCTGCCACATCTGGAAAAAATAAAAAGATAGATATTGATAAATATGTTATTGTCAACTCCACTGCAGAATGTAAAGAACGCTCCCATATATGAAGTCTATGTTTAAGGCTAAGCCGGTTTTTCAAGACTTGGCTGCACTGTAGCCATGCATGAGCTGTCAAGGTTTTTTTAAAAATGTGACACTAGTGGGACTTTAATAGGTGGAGCTGTGCTAAGAAAGTCAAGACAGAAATATTTTTAGACTATATCCAAGGATGAACATTCAATAAATGGAAATTTTCTTTTTAAATCCAACATTTTAGCCCATTTATTATGGCTCCTTAAAGTTTCCAGGCTGAAACAATTCCTGTTATTCAAGGATGCTTTGATTGCAGTCCTGCATGACACAGAGCAAGCATGACCAGTATCAGTCTGGGAAACTGA
>NW_024661599.1:0-427 GCF_008729295.1 Plectropomus leopardus | reverse complement strand
TTTTTTTAGGCACAATACATTTTGATTCTGTTAATTTAATTTCTCCAGTCCTGATTACTAGACTTTTTTAAACCAAGGAAAAAGTATGGACACATGGAGGAGCAAACCTAACCTGGTTTAAATCTTACTTATCAGATTGTCCGCGCATACTAAGGTCTGCTTCGGAGTGCCACAAGGCTCTGTGCTTGGACCAATCCTTTTTGCTTTATATATGTGTGGCAGGACAGCGCTACGCTCCCCACCGTGAGGGGCAGTGTGGCAGACAATTGGCGAGCGATCCCCTCTAAATAGACCCAGTCGGACCCTTCACCTTCCAGAGCCGGCAGCCGTGTGTGGTAGCGTCTTGCTGGGTAGAAGATTGGGTTTCAAAACAAAGGTATGCATGCTCTGTTCCGCTCGATTTATCCAGTGTTATGGGCCTTGTGTT
>NW_024661598.1:0-1343 GCF_008729295.1 Plectropomus leopardus | reverse complement strand
ATGGTCATTTTTGTGTTTTTTACTTTTCTTTCTCGTTAATTATTGTCAATATTTTTTTTTACCATTTTTTTGTTAAGTTGCTCATTGCCTTCTTCCTCTCATGCCATTGAAAGAAATCAAGCCTATTTGCTCGGGTTTCAAAGGGTTAAAGTGGGCTGGTTTTCCAGGTTCTCCTCAGCTAACTTCTAACTTCTCAGAGGAGAAATTTTTAGTGATTCCCGTGTTTTTTGTTTTGAATTTGCAGGGGATGGTTCCTGTTCATGAACAGACTTCCAGGATCTCCACTGTGTTTCTGAGGGATTATCAGACATGAGAGCAGCAGGACATGTGTTCATTTAGGGCCAACATGGCTGACGTTACCAGCACGCAGACACAGGAAACATCCGGGATTCAGGTATGTGTCCAGTGCTTTATCACCTGTGTTAAACTGTGTGAGAAGTGTGAAAATGTGCATCAAGTCAAACTGTTAAATTGTGTAATTCCACCATAAAAAGATGGATTAACATTAGCATTATTTGGGAGTCAGGTTTGGTCGCCTGAAGTCGAATATTCTGCCTTTTCAGCTCTGCTTTGGTCTCCACTGACCTCTTCGGATAATATCCGACTCTTCAGCAGCCAATTTAATTTTTTATTTAACTTATTGATGTGCAGCACTTTGGTCAACTGTTGTTTTTAAATGTGCTTTTTAAATAAATTTGGATTGGATTTTTTGGATCAATCAGAATCAGAATCAGAATCAGCTTTATTGACCAAGTACGCTCACACAACCAAAGAATTTGACTCCAGTTAGCTGTGCTCTCAATGCACAAATGAAACATTAAATGTATATAAAAATAAAAATAAAAACAGAAAATTGTAGTTTTAAATGTACATATGTACATGTTAAAAAAAAGAGTGCAAAATGTGCACATCACACCTAAAAAAACATGTCGATGAAACATTTACTATTTCTTCTGTATGAATTTGGAGTTTATTTTGGGCATTTGGGCAGTTGTTAAATTGCCCGTTGCACCTTTTCAAAGGGTTAATAGAAAGTGAAAGAGGCTCGTTTCAAAATACGATTCAGTTCAGATAAAAACCACTAGATGTCAGCATTCCTCTTTCTGTCTGACTGACTCAGTTTTAATTGAATGACTGATGAACATGAGTTCATGCCCCACTTCTCTCTCTCTCTGTCTCTGTCTCTCTCTCTGTCACCCTCCTCTCTCTCTCTCACAGCCAAAATAATAAAATGCTGACTTCTCAAAGTGCTGTCGGTCAGTATGCCTGTCTCAGCAGAGCGGCCTAAAGCCTGAGAGCGAGGGGGGGGGGGAGGGGGGGAGAGGAGAAGGGGGGGAGAGAGA
>NW_024661596.1:0-213 GCF_008729295.1 Plectropomus leopardus | reverse complement strand
CCCTCTGAAGCCTGGATCCACACCAGCGTTCTTGTGCTGCGTTCAGATGTATTTCCAAGCTTGAAAACTGAGCAAATTGGTTTGATTTGTTTTGAAAACATACAGAGAAAAAGCAAGGAGCAACAAGCAACAAGAAATACCCCACAAATTCCAAGAAATTTTACCTAAATATTTACTTTAAAAAGAGAGACTATTAAAATTTTTTTTTTTTTT
>NW_024661595.1:0-323 GCF_008729295.1 Plectropomus leopardus | reverse complement strand
ACCTGTGACCAATCACACCTGAAGCACTTTTTGCACTTACTAAGGGTTTTTTCCTTAAGTCTAAATTCTTGCTTATGTTGTACGTCGCTTTGGATAAAAGCGTCTGCTAAATGAAATTGTAGAATTGTAGATAAAACCAGGTTGTGGGGCCCCCAGTAGCTCACCTGGTACAAATGGGCACCCCATGTATAATAGCTAATTCCTTGCCACAGCAGCCTTGGGTCCGATTCTAAAGGTTGCTGCATGTCATCCCTTCTTTTTTTCCCCTCTCACACTATCTGCCCAATCAAATAAACGGAAATTCCCCCCCAAAAAAATCTTTC
>NW_024661594.1:0-707 GCF_008729295.1 Plectropomus leopardus | reverse complement strand
GGGGGCTGTGCGGCACTTCTTCTGCCACTAGACGGCAATACCTGTGACCAATCACACCTGAAGCACTTTTTGCACTTACTAAGGGTTTTTTTTTCCTTAAGTCTAAATTCTTGCTCGTGTTGTACGTCGCTTTGGATAAAAGCGTCTGCTAAATGAAATTGTAGAATTGTAGACTCTTTCCTGCTTTTCACTGCAACTGCTGCAAAACAATTTTTCCTCTGGAGGAAACCCTAACCCTAACCCAAACCCTCTGGAAATGATCCATCCAAATATCTACTTCCTGTTGTTCACACACTAGTTTTATAATCTCACACTGGCCTGTTCTTTTTACTGTCTTTAACAGAAAAAAAACTATACACTATTAAACTTTTTACTTTTTTAAAGAAAACATAAAGGGAAAAACTTGATAGCATACTTATCATTATTTATGTAAGATAAGTTTTTTTATTAGATTCTAAAATTTTGAAGATGCTCTAACACAAAAATATGTGTGAAGAAATTAGGTAAGCTTTATAAATGATGTATATGCTAATGCTTTTTAATTGTTTTTGGCAGATAAGTTGTAACTACTGACTAACAGTTACAGAAGAAACAGAAGAAAAACGCTTTGAGTGGGTCTAACCCACCATAACCAAGACTTATCATGACTCAGCAACAGTAACAAGAGTAAGAGAAGGAAAGAGCTTCAGGAGGCTCCGCCCACCCTA
>NW_024661593.1:0-378 GCF_008729295.1 Plectropomus leopardus | reverse complement strand
ACAAACCAAACAAACAAAATATACAGATCAGATTCTTAGACTTAGACTTAGACACGTTTATTTATCCCACTTGTGGGGAACTAACTTGTCATAGCAGACGTGTGTACAGAAAAAAAATAAATAAAATATCTATATATACAAAATATAAAGTATACAAAAGTGCAAAACTAGGCATGTATCAGGAAGAAGAAAAAAATGTACAGGTTTTAAATACAAAAATCAAAGATATACCAGAAAAAAAATCAAAGATATACAGATTAAACAAGATGCAGGTAAGAATGTGGGAGAATGAGGGAGCACTGTTGTTGTATTGTAATAAATAGTAATAAGGATAATTAGGCAGGGGCAATTTTTAAAATACAACTGAAAGAGAAAAAA
>NW_024661592.1:0-290 GCF_008729295.1 Plectropomus leopardus | reverse complement strand
AAGAGGAAGGTGTTAAGTCTACCCTTAAAACTGGAAAGAGTGTCTGCCTCCCTGACCGAAACTGGAAGATGGTTCCATAAAAGAGGAGCGCGGTAACTGTAACATCTCTGTGTGTTTCCTGTTTCCTGCAGATGTCCAACAGCTGCTGGTGGTTAAAGAAGAGGTTCCCACCTCCAGTGTGGACCAGGAGGACCCAGAGCCCCCACACATTTATGAGGAGCAGGAGGACCCAGAGCCCCCACACATTAAAGAGGAGCAGGAGGAGCTGTGGAGCAGTCAGGAGGGAGAGC
>NW_024661591.1:0-376 GCF_008729295.1 Plectropomus leopardus | reverse complement strand
GTTTGTGTATGTTGTGTTTATGTAATAACTGAATATTTAACTTAACTTAACTATTAACTTATATTTGATGACAGAACGGTCTCAGCTCGGATATCAGCGTGTCAGACAGATTTAGCTGAAGGTGGCGTTCCTTCATCCATGTGGAGAGATCAGCCAAAGACCGAACTCATGGTCTTTCCAGCTTGTCCATCTGTTCAGCCTCGGATCAGTGTCCAACTTGACTCGAGCCTACTTGTGCCCACAAACTCAGCTGGTCATCAATCATGACACCCAGGTTTCTGGCTGACCTTTAAGGTTCATGTGGCCTCAGTTTCTCGGTCTTGCCGTTTTGCCCTCTACAACATCAGGAAGATCAGACCCTTCCTGACCCAACAGG
>NW_024661590.1:0-837 GCF_008729295.1 Plectropomus leopardus | reverse complement strand
TTTCCTTGTTTTGAGTTATACTTACTGTGACCTCTGTTCACTCTCTGCTCGCGTGTAAATGTTTACACTGTGTATGTGATACTGTGTAGATAATGCATGTGTATGTATGTATGTATGTATGTATGTATGTGTACACACACCCTATACACGGCATGTCATCCATAAAACCAATAAAAAAGTCACACTGTAGCATGTGATCCAAAATATTATGAAAAAATCAAGCTATAGCATTTTTTTCCAAAATTGGCATGAATGTCATAGTATAGTTTGTCATTCAAAACGTCATAAAAAAGTCATGCTATAGCATGTTACTCAAAATAGCATAGGAATGTGCTTCTATTCAAATAAAAAAAAATTATGCTATACCATGTCATCAGAGATTTACAAAAAAATGAATGCTATAGCAATAATGGTCAGATTTTTGACAACATAAGATACAATGACATTTTGGTCAGATTTTTGACGACGTACTATACTACAACATTTAAAGTTGTTTTTCTGACATGCTCATGATATCTTTGGCTGTGTTTTTTCAATTAGCTAAAATATGATGTGTCTCAACATGCTATACAATGTGGTTTTCAGCATTTTCTTTTGACATGTCACATTTTGACATTTGTTGACATACTATACTATGATGTTTTGCTTTGTTTTTTCTACATGCTATACTATGATGTGTTTCAAATGATATACGATGGGGTTGTCAGCTGTTTTCTGGACATGTCATATTTTGACATTTTTTACCATGCTATAATATGCATTTTCAGTCATTTTTTCAACGTATTATGTTATGGTGTTTTTGGCCATTTTAGCAACATTCTCTGCAATGGCGTGTGT
>NW_024661589.1:0-605 GCF_008729295.1 Plectropomus leopardus | reverse complement strand
GTCTGTCTCGGTCTGGTATGTCTCGGTCTGGTCTGTCTCGGTCTGGTATGTCTCAGGGTGCTCTGTCTCGGTCTGCTCTGTCTCGGTCTGCTCTGTCTCAGTCTGGTCTGTCTCAGTCTGATCTGTGTAAGTCTGGTATGTCTCGGTCTGGTCTGTCTCGCTCTTGTCTGTCTCGGTCTGGTATGTCTCGGTCTGGTCTGTCTCGGTCTGGTATGTCTCAGGGTGCTCTGTCTCGGTCTGCTCTGTCTCGGTCTGCTCTGTCTCAGTCTGGTCTGTCTCAGTCTGATCTGTGTAAGTCTGGTATGTCTCGGTCTGGTCTGTCTCGCTCTTGTCTGTCTCGGTCTGGTATGTCTCGGTCTGGTCTGTCTCGGTCTGGTATGTCTCAGGGTGCTCTGTCTCGGTCTGCTCTGTCTCGGTCTGCTCTGTCTCAGTCTGGTCTGTCTCAGTCTGATCTGTGTAAGTCTGGTATGTCTCGGTCTGGTATGTCTCGGTCTGGTCTGTCTCGGTCTGGTCTGTCTCAGTCTGGTCTGTCTCGGTCTGGTCTGTCTCAGTCTGGTCTGTCTCAGTCTGAACTGTCTGCTTATTTAAAGGTTAAATAAAAGAAA
>NW_024661588.1:0-325 GCF_008729295.1 Plectropomus leopardus | reverse complement strand
GGCTGTGGGATCAAAAATGTCAGTTTGAATGGGTTTCAATGGAGCATTTTTGGACCTGAACAGTCTGAATGTAACTATTTACTTTCCACAGTGTATTTTAGACTTATTGTAGGAGCTGAGCTGCAAATTCACTGATTACACTCAAATACACAATCTGGACTACATTTAGGACACATGCATCAACACACACACAGTTATCACAACAGGAAGAAGGAAAGAATTCATTTTGCAGCTCAGATCCCGTTGTGGTTTTTAATTGATCAGGATCAGCGTTGAGGCGTCCTGGCTGTTAAAAAACGTCTCGCCAGCTGCCAAACACAACACT
>NW_024661587.1:0-1109 GCF_008729295.1 Plectropomus leopardus | reverse complement strand
GTGTCTGTGATGGTGTCTGTGATGGTGTCTGTGATGGTGTCTGTGCAGATCAGAGAGTTTCTGCAGCAGCTCCACGTGGCACTGAGACATGTTGTGCTTTTATTGTGAAAGAGCAGAGAATGAAAGATCCCTGACTGTGTTCGGTAAGTTTCGGAGAGAAGAGCTCGAGTTTCTTCGTGTTTGTCGTCCGCTTTTGTCACGATCGATGACAGTCTGTAGATGAGCAGTCGGTTTATTCACAGTTTGTCTCTGGAAGCTTTTTCGTGACGTTCCTCATCTTTTAAAAAAATAAAAGCGTTGTTACAGAGAAACAAACAGCTCGATTCAGACGCCAAACTTTTTATTTATTCAACATAAAGAAACCAAAGCAGACGCAACAGAAAAAAAAGGTCTGTAAATTTCTGCCATCGCCCGTATAAACGGGGACCGTTGTTCCCTAAACAGACCCTCTTCACCTGTAACCCTGACAGTCAAAATAAAAACGAAGTCCCTCCCCAGTGTTTGACCATTCCCCCCCCCCCCATAAATCACAAACAGTAAAAACAGTCATTCATATTTAAATATTTAGGTCTAAGCCTTTTCTGAATTCATTATTTTACTGTTTTTAACAATAATATATATTATAAAGATTTTACATTATCCAAAACGAGCGCGCAGAGCTGCAGGCTGATCAGATTTAAAGGCCGCTAGCTGCAGCCGTGTCCGGCGAGGATCTTGTTGAAGTGCTGATCCTGATGGTTTATGGGAAAACATCTGTGGCGGCCGGCGGCCGGCTGCCACGTGGCGAGCCAAAGAAAGCCGCGCTTATTTTAGGCCTGCGCTCTCTGCGAGCCCTCCTCAGAATTGTGCGTCCAAAAATAAAATACCGTGTTGGTTGTGACCGCTGGGCTGCAGGCTTTTTTAGGGTCAGCCTCACTGCAGTGTTACTGCAGGGACACGCTCATTTTAATAACAATCAATCAATCAATCAATCAATCAATCAGGATCTATCTTCCTGTGGAGGGAGACATGATGTGTTCACTTTGAGAACTTTGACGCTGTTGCTGAGTATATTATGATCACAGAACTAAATGTCAAAATTATTACATTATTTTTTATCCTTTTTTATA
>NW_024661586.1:0-312 GCF_008729295.1 Plectropomus leopardus | reverse complement strand
CAGTGTCTAAACTGTATGAATCTAAAGCCAAATAATATTTTATGGCAAAAAAAAAAAAAAAAATAGCTTCTATTTAACTTTCTTCAAAAAACAGAAGTCGCCGCTGCCGATACTGGTTTTACCTGTTTCTGGACCACTTCACCTGTTTTTTGGCAGAAATTGCATATTTATCAGTTTTAATGCCTTAAATTGTTCTGCAATATCACAATCAGTGTCTAAACTGTATTAAACTATAGCCAAATGATATTTTATGGCATTAAAAAAATATATATATATCGGCTTATATATATCTGTCTAAAATTGACAGACGTC
>NW_024661585.1:0-447 GCF_008729295.1 Plectropomus leopardus | reverse complement strand
ATTTTAACAATTGGAGAGATCATTCTTTTGGCCATTTTTCCTGAGCTGAAGTATGGCTTTTTTTGCCATAATGGAAATTGGCTCAAAACGCTCAAAATATTGACTTTTTCAACCGTTTTTTCAGCTAGCTATGTTATAAATGGCCTCAACATGCTGTACTATGACTTATTTTAACAATTGGAGAGATCATTTTTTTGGCCATTTTACCTGAGCTATAGTATGGCTTTTTTTGTCGTAATGTAATTTGGCTTAAAACGCTCAAAATATGGACTTGTTGGACCATTTCTTCAGCTAGCTATGTTATAAATGGCCTCAACATGCTGTACTATGACTTATTTTTAAAAATTAGAGTGATCACTTTTTTCACCATTTTTCCTGAGCTATAGTATAGCTTTTTTGCCGTGATGTAATTTTGCGTAAAACGCTCAAAATATGGACTTTTTGGAC
>NW_024661584.1:0-260 GCF_008729295.1 Plectropomus leopardus | reverse complement strand
TGAAATATTACTGCCTAAGTCCAATACCTAACCTCAGGTTATTACATCTTGTCTTGCTGGCGTTGATGCTCAGGGGGTTCCATTCGCACCAGCAGACAAAGGAGGTGATGACCTCCCTGTACTCCAGCTCGTCCCCCTCTGACACACATCCAACGATGGCTGTGTCATCGGAGAACTTCTGGATGTGGCAGCTGTCAGTGTTGTGGGTGAAGTCTGATGTGTACAGAGTAAACAGGAACGGGGAGAGCACTGTACCCTGT
>NW_024661583.1:0-539 GCF_008729295.1 Plectropomus leopardus | reverse complement strand
TGTCGTGGCTGACACGACTCTGCAACATTGCGTGGACATCGGGGGCAGTGCCCTTGGACTGGCAGACTGGGGTGGTGGTCCAGAACCTCTTCGAAGCCGTCCGGAAGTCGTTTTCCATGGCCTCGCCGATCTCCTCCCATGCCCGGGTTTTCGCCTCGGCGACCGCCGCCGCCGCACTCCGCCGCCGCACTCCGCTTGGCCTGTCGATACCTGTCTGCTGCCTCCGGAGTCCCACAGGCCAAGAAGGCCCGATAGGACTCCTTCTTCAGCTTGACGGCACCCCTTACCGCCGGTGTCCACCAGCGGGTTCGGGTGTTGTCGCCCCGACAGGCACCAACCACCTTACGGCCACAGCAGCGGTCGGCCGCCTCAGCAATGGAGGCACGGAACACGGCCCACTTGGACTCAATGTCCCCAGCCTCCCCGGGGACATGGTCGAAGCTCTTCCGGAGGTGGGAGTTGAAGTTCCTTCTGACGGGAGACTCTGCCAGACGTTCCCAGCAGACCCTCACAATGCGTTTGGGTCTGCCAGGACTGTC
>NW_024661582.1:0-568 GCF_008729295.1 Plectropomus leopardus | reverse complement strand
GACTTGAGTCTATTTGTTTTCTATTTACCTGTGTACTGTCAGATCTGCTAAAAGTGGAAATGTCGAAAAAAGAAAAATAAAATAGTATAAAAGGAGTATTTGTGTCTATTTAATTTAACAGTATCAGCCCCAAAAGTCCAGTTACAGTCTACTTGTGAAGCATGTATTTCCTCCATCTGCCAAATATGGTCAAAATGACCTCATCAGGTAGAAATTAGTCAAAATGACAAATTCAGAGTGAAAAGCCCAGAATGACACCCAGAAATAATACAAGTCCTGTTGTTCTGCTCTGATGGCTGTGGGATCAAAAATGTCAGTTTGAATGGGTTTCAATGGAGCATTTTTGGACCTGAACAGTCTGAATGTAACTATTTAGTTTCCACAGTGTATTTTAGACTTATTGTAGGAGCTGAGCTGCAAATTCACTGATTACACTCAAATACACAATCTGGACTACATTTATGACACATGCATGATAAAAATGAAAACTGAAAAGTGCTTTTAACGTATCAACAGTCCCCGAGGGTTAATCTGCTCCTGTGGAGTCGGTGCACGTCACCCTGTGCAC
>NW_024661581.1:0-414 GCF_008729295.1 Plectropomus leopardus | reverse complement strand
ATCTGTTAAATGGGGCGATCATTAAAATAAATGCTGATACAGATAATTGGCAAAATGCCAAATATTGGCCCCCAATAATAAGCCAGGCCGATAATCTGTCCACCCTTTCTATCTATCTATCTATCTATCTATCTATCTATCTATCTAAATACATATCTATGGTAGAGTTAAGTGTTTCCATAAGTTATACAATTTTACACAATTCAAATAGTGCCTATAGTGCAAAGAAATACATATTCAATTGATATACATACATACATGTAATGGTTGGTTATGTCAATTTTATGCATATAATAAATAATATATAATAACAGTCCATAATGCAGGCGTCACTCTTCTCCAAAGTAGCAAAATACTTCAGTAACTTTTGGTAATTGAAGTGGATATAGCTAATACTGTACTTATTGTTAGGAA
>NW_024661580.1:0-366 GCF_008729295.1 Plectropomus leopardus | reverse complement strand
GAGCTAACGGTGGACAAAGGCCGTCCGCAGAGCGCGACAACGTCACCAAGCGTGATTTCTGAACAGGACATTTCTCAGATTTCAGGACATTTCTCCGATTTCAGGACATTTCTCCGATTTCAGGACATTTCTTGGATTTTTGGATGTTTCTGTGACTTGAAGTTGTTATTAAGATTTCAAGACATTTCTACGTTAATGTGATTGTCATAACTAAACGCTCGATTTGAAGTCAGATAACTAAAATTATAAGGATTCATCCTCTGTGGATGATGAATATCTGAAGTGTTGAAAGCTCAGAAGAAAGCTGGTAAGAGGTCCTTGAGTCGAGATCATTTTGTCAGAAAGCTTTATCATGTTTAATAAAAT
>NW_024661579.1:0-636 GCF_008729295.1 Plectropomus leopardus | reverse complement strand
GGCCAGATAACGAGGGGAGCCAACCAGAAGATGATTCTACCTTCATTCACATTTCCTCATTGTAATAGTATAAAAGACCGGATCAGGGAAAGACAGGTTGTCAGACTGCAGGCTGACTCGCTGATGTTGTCGGCCAGGGAGAGGCATTTCTGATCCAGAGCTCTGTAACTGCTCACTGCTTGTTGTTTGAAAAGATTCACTAAAGGTTCGACCTCATTTGCTGTTTATTGATTTGCCTTTAAGGATTCTGAACATAGCGCTCACCCTGTGAGGGTGAGAGTTTTTTTCTATTTGCAGCAATCGAGAGAAAAACTCCTTCACACTTTACCTGGAAGCCATTGAGGGCCACAAAGAGCCTCAGGATGTCGTTGGTGCCCTCGAAGATTCGGAAAATTCTCAGATCCCTCATCACTCTCTCCAGTCCAGTGTCCTAAAAAAGATGCAGAAAGATGAGGACCTTTTACTTGTATTAAGCAATTAACCTTTTGAGATCTGAGCCAAGTGACAATAAGCAATTTAACGAAAAATGACCAAAAAATTAGCAGGAAATTAATAAAAAAAAGTTGAAAGAATATTACCTAAAATTGGCAAAAAAGTGCAAAATTAAAATAATATAAATAATAAAAACAAATACAT
>NW_024661578.1:0-649 GCF_008729295.1 Plectropomus leopardus | reverse complement strand
ACTCAACATCATTCATATTATTCAAAAATCTAAAAACACATTTTGTGCGCAGAGCGAGTGTGTGTGTGTGATATTAAAACGGGCCCTAAAGGGTTAATGAACCACAGGAAGTCTCTGCGAGCTGCTTTAAGGTTCAAACTGTGGCGTCGGTGAGCGTTAATGGAGGATAATAGCAGTCATTAATATGGTGCTTATTTTAAATGTTAATGTTGAAGCCTGATGTCCTCCGTGCTCCGGCTCAGATACTCAGACGTACGGTTACAATCTGCAGCTGAAAAGTGTCAGAAATAACAGATTATATCGTTTTCTGCAGCAGACTGCATGAACGCTGACGACAAAGAAACTGCAGACTGAGCTCGGCATGAAAACCTGACGGGATATTTCTGAGCCGAAGAGAACTTTACTTATCTTGACCTTGATCCTCAATTTATGGCCCACAGGCCAAATCTGGCCCCTGATAGGGCCCCTGGTGGCCCCCCAACCATTTTCTAATTAACACTAAACATAAAGTGATGGACTCTGTGAATAGTTTTTGTCCTTTTAGTCTCCATTAGGTGTCAGAGACATAAAACAGCATCAAAATAGAGCCAGAGGAGGATCCCCCACACCCCCGACAGAGGACACAGCTGAGACACTGATGCCCTAAAAT
>NW_024661577.1:0-916 GCF_008729295.1 Plectropomus leopardus | reverse complement strand
GCTCCTCTGTAGAGGTTAACCAGGATGTTGCTGTGGAGTTTAGCCTTTCTAAGTTACCGTAGGAAGTGGAGCCTTTTCTGTGCTTTTATAACCTGGGTGGTGATGTGTGATGACCAAGATAGATTCTCAGTGATTGTAATTCAAAGGAACCTATAGCTGTTCACCTGCTCCACCTCAGCTCCACTGATGTAGACAGGGGTGTGTGTCTTTGCCTCCTTCTTTCTAAAATCAAAAATCAGCTCCTTGGTTTTACTGACGTTGAGCAGTAGGTTGGTTTCTCTGCACCGCTGCAAAATTGTTGATTTCCTCCCGGTTTGATCTCTCATCGCTGTTTGTAATACAGCTGATGATGGTGGTGTCGTCTGCATACTTCACAATAGAGTTCACCTGATGTCTGGGAGTGCAGTCATGAGTGTACAGTGTGAGAGGAGGTGTGATTGCCAATTCGAACTCTCTGGGCTTTAGTGCAACTGCAACTGGGAACTGGACTTCCTCACCTGCAGACCCCAGAGTTTTCCAATCAGCTTCATGGGAGAAATTGTGTTAAATGCTGAGCTGAAGTCAACAAACAGCATCCTGATGTAGCTGTTCTTATTCTCCAGGTGAGTGAAGACTGATTGAAGAGCAGTAGATATGGCATCCTCTGGGGATCTGTCGGTTCTGAAAGCATTCTGGTGAGGGTCCAGGTTGGCAGGGATGTTGTCTTTGATGTGCTGGAGAACCAGTTTCTCAAAGCACTTCATCAGGATGGAGGTAAGAGCCACAGTGCGGTAGTCATTAAGACTAAACAATGCAGACTTTTTAGCTATAGAAGCAATGATGGCTGTCTTGAGGCAGGAGGGAACGGTGTCTTGTGAGAGTGAGATGTTGATGTTGATGTTGATGTTGATGTCAGTTATAACATTAACAAGCTGAT
>NW_024661576.1:0-1381 GCF_008729295.1 Plectropomus leopardus | reverse complement strand
TATATATGTATTTAATGTATATAATGTTTTGTAACATAATATTAAATATAAAAAAAATATAATTATAGTGCAATTTCCCATTTTTTGGATCATTTTCTGATAATCCTCTCTTTTTTAAAACTGTTTTTTGAGCAATTTTTTTTTGCCACGTTTCATGGATTTCTTGCAGTTTTTTGGTACATTTCTCGCCAAGTTGCTCCCTGCTGGTGTTTTCAAAAGAAATTAAACCAAGTCGTTCAGGTTTCAGAGGGTCAAATACTTGTGAAAGGTGTCTGAAAGCAGCAAAAAAGAAAAAAGAAAAAAGAAAAAAATGTACATCCAGTTTTCAAAGGGTTAACTGCAGTAAATTCACTGTTTGACTTTCCTCTGTGTTCTTTGGCTCACCTGCTGCTCATGAAGTCGTCTCTCAGATTTGGTTTTTGGTTTTGATAGTGAAACAGAGATGAGCCTAAAGGTCGTTGGATGGCGGCCATGGCCTCGCTGTCGCAGTGACGCTTCCTCTTCGCCTACATTAGGAATGAAGTCATTAATTAACACGCAGCAGGTTTACGTGCATTAAACAGGTGAACTTCGCCAACGTAAATAAACTAACTGAGCACTCAGATCCTGCGGCGACATTAGAGACAACAACAAAGACAAAAGTTCCCCAACAGACAGCCAGACTGAGCTCAAAAGCTTTTTTTTGGGTCTTTTCGGAGCCTGGAAGACGTTTCTGTGCAAACTCGACAGACTGGTGTTGTGTTTTTGACATTCCAGTTGGGAGTTGACTCCTGGAAATGGCCCCAGGGGACTTTGGCCCACAGCCACGCACATCAGGTGTCACGACATGTCAGTCAGCCTTGGCCTTTGAATCATCCAACGAGGCCGGCTTGTTATCGTGCGAGGCCCGGGGCCACGCCCAAAAAAACCTGCATCACAAACAAATACATAAACAGATGACACATTTGAATTCATTCCAAATATTAACGCTCCCATTCTGAAACAAAAGAAATAATCACAAATAAATACGTTCCCAACAAGACCACTAATTAAATCATATGAGTAAATTAATAAAAATAGATGAGTCAAATCTTCCTAAATGCAACCACACAAAAATATTTTAGATTTCTTATATTTAATTTATTAAATTAATTTTTTGTGATTATACTGGATATGTTTGTTTTTTTCTTTTGGTCCAATTTAAATAAACTGAGTTAAAAAATAGCGGAATGAGCCTTTAAAAAATGTTTTTAATTGCGTAAATTCATAAAAAAAATACTGAACACATTACCAAAGAGTTATAGACAGTAATGTGAACTAATGCAGTAAAAAAGTATAAATATTTATATGTCCATTGGAATAAATACTAGAAAACAATTTCAACATTTTGACTTTTAAAAAA
>NW_024661575.1:0-383 GCF_008729295.1 Plectropomus leopardus | reverse complement strand
CCTTTTCAAAGTTAAAAACACCTTGAGAGACCTCTCTGTACCAATTGCAAAACTCTTCCTGCTCAGCAGAGGACATGCGTTTTACGTCGTAATTGGAGGGAGGCGGGTAAGGACCCGTGTAGTTTAACCTCTCCTGCGAGCTGGATTTGTGAGGAAAATGACCCTTGGATTTATCCTCAAAACCTAACGCCTTGGGCATAGCTCTGAGACGCATGGTGAGGAAAGACAGAGAGTCGATGAATCTTAACTGGAAATCAGATTCTGTGAAGCTGATAATTTTACTACCTTGCATGATTATAGTGGGAGTCATACCCTCTCCCACCAGGTAACTAAGAATCAAGTAACTGTCAAATCCTTTAGCATTGTGTGCTATAAACGTAGCC
>NW_024661574.1:0-365 GCF_008729295.1 Plectropomus leopardus | reverse complement strand
AGTGAGAGTGAATGAATGAATGAGTGAATGAATGAATGAGTGAGTGAATGAGTGAGTGAGTGAGTGAATGAATGAGTGAGTGAATGAATGAGTGAGTGAGTGAATGAGTGAGAGTGAATGAATGAATGAGTGAATGAATGAATGAGTGAGTGAATGAATGAGTGAATGAGTGAGTGAATGAATGAGTGAGTGAGTGAATGAGTGAATGAATGAATGAGTGAGTGAGTGAGTGAATGAATGAATAAATGAGTGAGTGAATGAATGAATAAATGAGTGAATGAGTGAATGAGTGAGTGAGTGAGTGAATGAATGAGTGAATGAGTGAGTGAGTGAGTGAGTGAATGAGTGAGTGAATGAATGAGTGA
>NW_024661573.1:0-889 GCF_008729295.1 Plectropomus leopardus | reverse complement strand
AAAGTCAATATTTTGAGCATTTTAGGCCAAAGTTTAGTATGGAGAAAAACGCCATACTATAGCTCAGGGAAAAATGGTCACAAAAGTGATCCTTCGAAACGCTGAAAAAAATCACTGAACAGCATGTTGAGGCTGTTCATAGTTTAATCTGTTAAAAAAATCATCTAAAAAGTCAATATTTTTAGTGTTTTAGGCCAAAGTTTAGTATGGAGAAAAACGCCATACTATAGCTCAGGGAAAAATGGTCAAAAAAGTCATCCTTGGAAACGCTGAAAAAAGTCATAGAACAGCATGTTGAGGCTTTTTATAGTATAGCCTTTTGAAAAACTGGTCTAAAAAGTCAATATCTTGAGCGTTTCAGGCCAAAGTTTAGTATGGAGAAAAACGGCATACTATACCTCAGGGAAAAATGGTCAAAAAAGTGATATTTCAAAACGCTGAAAAAAGTCACAGAACAGCATGTTCGGGCTGTTTATAGATTAATCTGGTGAAAAAAATCATCTAAAAATTCAATATTTTGAGTGTTTTAGGCCAAAGTTTAGTATGGACAAACACGCCATACTATAACTCAGGAAAAAATGGTCAAAAAAGTCACTGAACAGCATGTTGAGGCTGTTTATAGTTTAGTCTGTTGAAAAAATCATCTAAAAAGTCAATATTTTGAGTATTTTAGGCCAAAGTTTAGTATGGAGAAAAACGCCATACTATAGCTCAGGGAAAAATGTTCAAAAAAGTGATCTCTCCAAATACTGAAAAAAGTCATTGAACAGCATGTTCAGGCTGTTTATAGCATAGCCTGTTAGAAAAATATTCTAAAAAGTCAATATTTTGAGCATTTTAGGCCAAAGTTTAATATGGAGAAAAACGCCATACTATAGCTCAGGGAAAA
>NW_024661572.1:0-344 GCF_008729295.1 Plectropomus leopardus | reverse complement strand
CATATACGCACACACACACACACACACACACACACACACACACACACACACACACGTACATATACATGCATAAATTATCCTGGATACAGCCCCATTCGGAGCTGGAATCTGTGCAGTAGTGATATCCACGATGGGGAAGTTTCCGCTCAAACGGTCGTGAGCAGCTCCATTGAATGCGAGCGCATGGATTGGGGTCTTGGGGGGGATTACCTCACTCTTGGAGTCTGCCTCAAGTGGCCGTTAGTGGAGCTGCAATTCAATTTTCCCCAGAGGTTGCTGCTTGGACCACATTCAGCGAGATGGGGCCTTGTACTATAGTGCAGCGCTGCAACACTGCTGCGGGG
>NW_024661571.1:0-793 GCF_008729295.1 Plectropomus leopardus | reverse complement strand
CTTTGCTATGACGTGTTTTGGTACGCTATTTTAAATGGTTTTTAGGTGTTTTTTGGACATGTTAAATTTTGACCTTTTTCGCCATAGTATAGCCTTGGTGTTTTGGGTGGATTTTTTGCCATAGTATAGCCTTGGTGTTTTGGGTGGATCTTTCGATGTGAAATATTTTGGTGTTTTCGGCAGTTTTTGCAATTCTCTTTGCTATGACGTGTCTTGGCACGCTATTTAAAGTGGTTTTCAAGTGTTTTTGGACATGTTAAATTTTGACCTTTTTCGCCATAGTATAGCCTTGGTGTTTTGGGTGGATTTTTCGCCATAGTATAGCCTTGGTGTTTTGGGTGGATTTTTCGATGTTACATATTTTGGTGTTTTTGGCAGTTTTTGCAATTCTCTTTGCTATGAGGTTTCTCGGCACGCTATTTTAAGTGGTTTTCAGGTGTTTTTTGGACATGTTAATATTGACCTTTTTCGCCATAGTATAGCCTTGGTGTTTTGGGTGGATTTTTCGCCATAGTATAGCCTTGGTGTTTTGGGTGGGTTTTTCGCCATAGTATAGCCTTGGTGTTTTGGGTGGATTTTTCGACATGAAATATTCTGGTGTTTTCGGCAGTTTTTGCAATTCTCTTTGCTATGACGTGTCTCGGCACGCTATTTTAAGTGGTTTTCAGGTGTTTTTTGGACATGTTAAATTTTGACTTTTCCGCCATAGTATAGCCTTGGTGTTTTGGGTGGATTTTTCGCCATACTATAGCCTTGGTGTTTTGGGTGGATTTTTCGACGTGAAATATTTTAG
>NW_024661570.1:0-271 GCF_008729295.1 Plectropomus leopardus | reverse complement strand
TTTAATTATTATATTGACTCTATTACACCTTTTAGTGAAGCTATCTAGCAGAATTTCGGGAGCAGCTGTGTTTGCGCGTGTACGGAAAGCCAAAACGTACAGAAAAATCTGCGTTTCTAAGAATCACCCGTGTATTCACTGCTGTTATATATGTTATATGCTGCCATATCTTTAATGTGAGTCCGTTAACGTTTTGGTGAAAGAAATCATTAATCATTGATCATTAAGTAATATATGAAGTAAACGATCATCTCAGCTGTTAGAGGCCGAT
>NW_024661569.1:0-518 GCF_008729295.1 Plectropomus leopardus | reverse complement strand
CATGGCGACCGACAGATTTTTTTATTTGAAATGAGAAAATTAGAATCAGGAATCAAGGTTTTACACCACGGTTCAACTGTGCTTCGCTCCTTGCGTGTGTGAGAAACTTCCGCTGTGAGTAGGGCAGACTGCACCTCCGGAGAGGAGACCGTGGATGTATTATAAGGAAGTCTGGATACAGCCGTGGGGGGCGGGGCCTCATTCATTCCTATAAGAGCTGCTCAGTGGCACATGAAGCAGAGAAAACTCTTTTTCCGGGCAGCGCAGACAGCACATCACTCTTTAATAACTCACATGCGCAATGACTCTAACACAGAGTCACAGAGCAGGCTGTTATTACTCTGAGTCACAGGAATCCAAAAAGCACACCGGGTACAGTGCATCACCAAACATGAACCCCACCATAAAGTATCAAACAGTGTCCTCCATGACCACAGAATACAAGGAGAAGTTACAGCCTCCACACAGCCTCACGCATTTGGTCACAAATTCAAAACCGAAGGGCCCTTACCATCAGC
>NW_024661568.1:0-335 GCF_008729295.1 Plectropomus leopardus | reverse complement strand
ATGTCAAAAAAAATGGCCAACAAGGCAATAGTATAGTATGTCGAAAAAAGTCAAAATTGGACCGCTCCTAAAAATGGCTGAAAACAACATAGAATAGCTTGTAGAGACGCATCATGGTATACAAAGTTGAAATAAAGACCAACAAAGGTAAAAAATCTCATAATTTTACATTTTTAAAAAATAGCCGACAAGGCAATAGTATAGTATGTCGAAAAAAGTCAAAATTTGACCGCCCCTAAAAATCACATGGAAACAACATAGAATCGCTTGTAGAGACGATTCATTGTGTACAAAGTGGAAAAAACAGTCAAGTCAAATCAATTTTATTAATAAAG
>NW_024661567.1:0-300 GCF_008729295.1 Plectropomus leopardus | reverse complement strand
AGTATGTCGAAAAATGTCAGATTTGAAAAAGTAAAATTTTGACAGCTCATGAAAATGGCTGAAAACAACTTATTATTATTCTATATAGACTCGCAAAAATATTAAAAGCAGTAATAGTGTCCAAAAAAGGCCCAAAACTTCAACATTTCGCATGTCGAAAAAATGGACAAAAACGCCATAGTATAGTATGTTGAAAAAAGCAAGATTTTGACATGTCATGAAAATGGCTTGAAACAACATATTAAACCTTATATAGATGCCTCATGTTATACAAAGTGGAAATAATGGCTAAGAAAGGCT
>NW_024661566.1:0-380 GCF_008729295.1 Plectropomus leopardus | reverse complement strand
GCCATCACACACAACACAGCAAAGACAAAAAATAATTACAATATGCACTCTAATGTACAATAAGTATATACATTTTTGATAACAACATAAAGTAAATAACATGGTGATAATGAGTGAAAAGTCATAGGCAGAAGCACAGTGCTGATATATGCCTGCCCACCATAAAAGCCTGCATTACATTATATATGTATGCATATATATATCTTATCCATTATTCTTTTTTTTAACCCAAACAAGCAGTTCTGTTGCCTAAACCGGCCGTTTCACAACATTAACCATGTGTTTCTATGTGTTTCAAATGTAAACTTACATGACAAAGCGTCTGCTTTTGACAAAGTGGGAGAGAAAACAGGTTGAAAACGTTTTGTTTGTTGTGAAAG
>NW_024661565.1:0-1400 GCF_008729295.1 Plectropomus leopardus | reverse complement strand
TTTTATATTAAAAATTATTTATGTATTAATTTATTTTCTAAGTCTACTAATTTCTTGCAATTTTTGGAACAACTTGCCAAGCTGCTTATTGCCTTTTCTCCATGTTTTTAAAGGAAATCACACCAATTTGCTCAAAGGTTCAGAGGTTCAAATATTGTGGAAAGCATCTGAAAGCAGCGCAAGATAAATTATGTTGCTCCAGGTTTCAAAGATGTTGTTAAAAATTTGAAAATAATTTTAGAATGGTTATCAGTAACAACACTGCAGCCAGTTTGCTCTCGTGAATACCAATAATCCTGTTGTTTTTTCCTCCTCATTACAGAAAAGTTCTTGTCCTGGCTGCTTGTATGAACACACTAAAACTGCAAATTGCCAATTTGAGAATATTTTAGTTTCTACCTGATCCAACCTCTCCCCTCAACACGCAGCAGATCAGATAATTGCTTATGTTATTGATGAAACTGGAAGTACAGTGAACTCAGCTGGAGCTTTGAAATTCATTTTGCTATTCACAAACAATAACGACGAATGGAGCAGTTTTACATCTAATAGTTCCAAAATGCTACAGTTCAGAATGGTTTTTATGCTAATACAGCATTTTAAAATTCAATGACAGAGAGCTGGAGAGTTTTTGAAATTGCTTCAGATCCAGTTGAAGTTTTTTTCTTCTCTGGCCGAGTCCTCAGCACTCGGTGAAACTTCCGCTGCTCTCCATCAAAGAGTCTCTGCAGCTCAAAGCTGAATCTTAAGCCTGTGGAAAGTCTCCACTGAGATCCGTCCACCTCATATTAAATGTCTGCACACCGGACGCCCAGCCAGTCTCCTCACAGGACGACGAGGGCAGCTCTGGGTCATCACAACACCCACACTTCAAATCCTAAAACCCGAAAAGACTGCACTTCACACAACTAACTGACTTGACGGTGGTCCTAAATCAGTTCTTTGGAGCGCTCTGGGACCAGACTCGAGGAAGGGAGGGACTGTGAGAGAGGGAGATAGGGAGAGAGAGGGAGAGACGGTGGGGTTGTGTTTCTCCTCAATCAGACAGACAGGAAGTGGATCAGCAGGAGGGAGGAAACCCCCTTCTGGGCTGCTGGGTCACAGGTGGCTCTGCTCAGGGACTCGCAGGGGGCCGGGGGGAGGGGCAGGAGCCTTGGCTGTCAAAGCTGGCTGTCCTCGCCTTCCACTGCAGGACACACAGACACAAGGACGTGATTCATAACACATATGCTGCCTCTTTTTTCAGCACTGTCATTTGCAGGTCAACCCAAAATATCTGTACAAAGGTGTCAGTGCTCTGGAAACATATGAACAACGTGTTTTTGAGATTAATTTTCCTTTATAGTATGGTGTGGGTACAAGAAAATAATAAAAGATACATTTAAATAATATAAAAAATA
>NW_024661564.1:0-269 GCF_008729295.1 Plectropomus leopardus | reverse complement strand
AAACCTCAAATCTAGCAGTCCGACAAAACATCTTACAGTAAAATCAGCACAATTTCAATAACACTAGAAGTTTTCTCAAACAGAAATAATTATAACTTGTCCATTCTTTCTGCATCAAAATAGTCCAGCCTTAACTGGGCCTTAAGGCATATCACTGCCTGCTGATATGAGAGCTGTAGTTTCACATTTATAAGCACATATTCCACTCATTTATCAAGTTATACAAGCTCCTGCACAGCTGACAACCCCATCCTGTAAATGTCTCAAAA
>NW_024661563.1:0-862 GCF_008729295.1 Plectropomus leopardus | reverse complement strand
GTCAAGGCTACTTCATAGGTCTATGTCGTCACACTACTGTTAATATAAGAGAGCGATTTAAACACAAAGTGTAAACACAGCATGCAAATTCATGAATTAGTCAGATCTGTGCTTCAAAGGAGAGCCTTCATCAGGCTGTGTAATATTGCCCTCTACTGGATTTATATGTTAATGAACTGCATTAAACTAGAGCCTTCTGTTTTTATAACCCGCTTCGAAATAGTTCCTCCAGCACCCAGTGTTCCTATTATAAGTTACCAATATACAATAACAGGATTACATATATGACAACATAATAAAAAATAATATAATACAGTAGTGTAACAATTTCAGTATTAAGAATAATTCCCCATTAAGCCTAGTATGTTTCATTTTTCTAAATGATTTACCTTGTGGACAAGGTAATAATGGACAAGTACGCGGTGCAGAGGGTCATAAAAACGGCCGAAAAGATCATTGGCTGCCTTCTGCCCAGCCTGGAACACATCTCGACATCCTGCTGCCTCAGGAAAATCAAGGCCATCACAGGAGACCTCTCACACCCTGCCCACCCACTGTTTGAAGTGATGCCCACCTGAAGGCGCTACAGGTCAGCCCGGTCTCACACCAGCAAACTGACTGACGGCTTCTTCCCCTGGGCCATCAGGACTGCCAACGTACATGGATATATACACACACAAAATCACTCACAGATGGATTTACATAACATGCAAAACACCTCAAACCCCCCTATTTTTAAGAGAATACCTGATTTTAACAAGCCACACTGCCTCTCCCTTGTATCTTACTTGTATCTAGTGCGAGGACCCTCTTGAACCTGAAGGAATTATTATTATTGTTGTTATTATTATTATTATTGTTA
>NW_024661562.1:0-370 GCF_008729295.1 Plectropomus leopardus | reverse complement strand
CAGCGACGTCTGTCAATTTTAGACAGATATATCAGCCGATATTTTTATTATTTTTTTTTTATGCCCAAAAAAACATTTGGCTGTAGATTCAGACAGTTTAGACACTGACTGTGATATTGCATAACAAATTAAGGCATAAAAAATTGATAAATATACCATTTTTGCCAAAAAACAGGTGAAGTGGTCCCAAAACACGTAAAACCAGTATCGGCAGCGACGTCTGTCAATTTTAGACAGATATATCAGCCGATATTTTTAATTTTTATGCCCAAAAATATCATTTGGCTGTAGATTCATACAGTTTAGACACTGATTGACATTGGTTGTGATATTGCAGAACAAATTAAGGCATACAAAGCTGATTAATAAA
>NW_024661561.1:0-239 GCF_008729295.1 Plectropomus leopardus | reverse complement strand
AAACATCTGCCACAAACACAACAACAGAACTTCCTGTCTGCAAACACGCACGCACGCACGCACGCACGCACGCACGCACGCACGCACGCAGTTACCTCCACAGGTGTAGTTTTCTGTGAGAATCCGTCATCGGTGGACGTCAGGACTTTCATCGTGGCTCTCTGGATCAAATCAAAACCAGTTCCCTCCACCACGATCCTCCGACCGCCACTACACACACACACACACAGACACACACA
>NW_024661560.1:0-246 GCF_008729295.1 Plectropomus leopardus | reverse complement strand
CAAAGTCACTTAAATCACCTTTCTTCCCCATTCTGATGCTCGGTTTGTACTGCAGCAGATCGTCCTGACCATGTCTACATGCCTAAATGCATTGAGTTGGTGCCATGTGATTAGAAATTTGCGTTCACAAGCAGTTGGACAGGTGTGCCTAATAAAGTGGCCGGTGAGTGTATATATCGGGCTACGTTATAAACATCTTTTTTTGTAGCTGAACCTTTCATTATATGCACTGTTGGAACACATACA
>NW_024661559.1:0-313 GCF_008729295.1 Plectropomus leopardus | reverse complement strand
CCCAGTAGATCAGCAGTTTCTGAAATACTCAGACCAGCCCGTCTGGCACCAACAACCATGCCACGTTCAAAGTCACTTAAATCACCTTTCTTCCCCATTCTGATGCTCGGTTTGAACTGCAGCAGATCGTCCTGACCATGTCTACATGCCTAAATGCATTGAGTTGGTGCCATGTGATTAGAAATTTGCGTTCACAAGCAGTTGGACAGGTGTGCCTAATAAAGTGGCCGGTGAGTGTATATATCGGGCTACGTTATAAACATCTATTTTTGTAGCTGAACCTTTCATTATATGCACTGTTGGAACACATACA
>NW_024661557.1:0-478 GCF_008729295.1 Plectropomus leopardus | reverse complement strand
TGTGTGTGTCTGTTGGTACAGCTATCTTTGTGAGGACCAGCAGTTTTATACTTTTACAAAGTGGGGATGTTTAGTTAGGTCCTCACTTTGTTGGACCTTGAAATGTTTTAAAGCTCACAGCCACGTTTACATTCAGTTTAAGCAGGGGGCTCGGCAGGGGGTGATGGATCAGTAAGATTTAATATGATACACAGGCTGACATTGTCTCATCTTTCTGACATCAAACATAATCATCCTGTTGTTATCTTTACTGCAGTATCACAGTAACGATGTCTGACAGACAGACAGCAGCAGCTCTCAGATCGGTCTGTGGATCAGTCTGTAGACCAGCCACTTTCAGATCAGTCTTTAGATCGGTGTGTCGTTCGGCAGCACTCGGATCGGTCTGTAGGTTTGGGGATCTCAGATCAGTAGTCTGACTTAAGTTTTCATCTGAACTCAGAATCTTCGGTGGTGGTGGTATAATGTGTGTAGGGGC
>NW_024661556.1:0-259 GCF_008729295.1 Plectropomus leopardus | reverse complement strand
TCTGACGTCTTTTGAAAACATGATCACAGCCAAGCGGCACGTGCAGCTGTGTTTTCACTGAACGTCGTATTTTCACTATCATCAGATATCTGTGACGCTTCTGCGGGGAGTTATCAGGACGCTGCGAAAAAACCAGACACACAACACACACACAGCTCCTTCAGCTCTACTGTGGGGAGAGGAGCAGGGAGGAGCAGGGAGGAGCAGGGGGGAGCAGAGAGGAGCAGAGAGGAGCAGGGAGGAGCAGGGAGGAGCAGGG
>NW_024661555.1:0-778 GCF_008729295.1 Plectropomus leopardus | reverse complement strand
AGAAAAGAAAGTGTTTCCGTTGTAGTTTTGCCAAAAAAGGCTTTTCTAAGTTGCCTGAAATACCACCTCATTTGGATTTTTTATTTGCAATTTCAGTTTGCACAACTTGAGGGTTCATAGAAACCCACCTCGCGATTTTAACATTAATCATGTAACATCATTTGAGGGGTGCTAATTTTTAGGATATCATATGGACCATTGTATGGGACTATGTTACAGAAAACAGACAGTCAGCTGGAAGGAGAGAACATCTCAGACTTTGCAGCCCAACTAGTGTTTGTCAGATCTAACATCAACAAAACTAGATATGTCCTACATAAAAGCATTTTCTTGTGACGTTAAAAAAAACAAACACTATATCTGTCCCTCTATCTTACGTCTTTGAGGGAAAGTAAGCGCAAGGAGTGGCCGCTTAGCAGGCTCCAGAAGAAAAACGTATACTTTCCTGACTCTGAGTAAAACTGCCGTCACACAGTTGCTCAATACTGTTAGTCACACTGGGATTTACACAGCTTTGATGTGATCAGCACGTCTTGAATCCAAATCTTTCCATTACTCTTAAAATTTTCCTTCAACATGGGATCACTGGTTATAGTCTGTATGGTAATTAGTCACACAGAATATCCACATGCATTTCGCACTTTTCTTAGATGTAATGTATTTATTCTGTTCCCACTGTGAGAAAAGTCCTGTTTATGTAAAGCAGACAGTTTATAAGGAAGTCGGGTATTTACAGAGGACGAACTCTCCCACTTTATCTCTTCATCTCCTTATCTCT
>NW_024661554.1:0-1410 GCF_008729295.1 Plectropomus leopardus | reverse complement strand
TGTCATTTCAATCATGAAAGTTTTTATAACACAAAAAACAACAAAACATGAAATCATTTCTGTAAATATCTTATAATATCTTGTGTGACATTAATATTTTAATATGATTAAAGTTTGTAAACGGTGCAAATTGTGTCACTAAAACATCAAAAGTTAAACATTATCATGTTTATCAATATTTAATTTAAATGAAGCATGGCGTATTTTCTGTTGTTTATCAGAATCTATTAATTGAACTGCTGCATCGGTTATAGCCCAATTCAATTATTATTTTGTTTCATTTCATTTTATTTTATTTCATTATGTTTGAAAGAAATATCAGTTAATTAATATCTTGAATCTGTGTTACATAAATGCTCTAACATGATCAGACTTAAAGGGTGCAAATATATTTAACATTTTGACTACAATTCAGCCAATTAAGTCCATGACACATATATTTTAAATAAATTTCTTGTATTTTGGTCGACCATAACACTCTAATATGTTGTTGGTTGTTCAAAGTTCAAGTTTATGTGATTTTAAAAGCAGAATTCCTTCAGGACGAGTCACAGCAAAAACACAGAAACACCCAGATTAAAATACACACGTTTGTATTAATATCTCATATTTTATGTGTCCATAATACTCTTAAATGATAGGAGTTTGTTAAAAGTACAAATTGTCACATTAAAACCATAAAAGACATCATAAAAAGACAAAAATACCTGAGTTAATGAATACATTTTCTAATAAGAGCCAGTGAAGTTCATGACACATTGTTTTTTATGAATAATTCTCATTATTGATTCATTCTCATGAATTGGTTTTTAGAAATTCAAGTTTGTGTCATTTCAACCATAAAATCGTTTTTTTCTTCTAAAGAAAACAAAAAAAAACCTTACGAGATTCAAACTCATATTTGTGTATCAACATTTGATTTGATAATAATATTCTTGTATGATTAGAGTTTATAAACTGTTATCAAAACCATAATAAAATCATAAAAACACAAACAAAACACAAATTATATAAAATAAGCACTAATCACGCTTATTGCACACATTGTTTTATAAATATCTTATATTTCGGGTAATGTTCTAATATACTGAGGGCTCTCCAAAGTTTAAGGTCACGTTATTTCAACCATAAAAAGAACATAAAAACAACCTAAATGTGTTTATTCACACAGTTTTTTAAATACAAATGAGAGATAATTAGGTTAACAAAACACCTTGTTTTCATGAATGTCTTAGATTTTGGGTTACTGTGATATTCTGATGTGATTCTTGCTGTTTACATTTGATTTATTTGCAATTTTAAACATAAAAAACCTATAAATAGTATAGTGATTTAGGAACACATTTTTTAAGATAAGATAAACTTTATTGATCCCACACCGGGGAAATTCACTCACAGTCACAGAAGCTC
>NW_024661553.1:0-285 GCF_008729295.1 Plectropomus leopardus | reverse complement strand
TTCCAAAAGTGATTGTTTTTGTCCAAGACATTTCTGTGTTTCCTGCCGGGTCGTGTTATGAAAAGCAGGGTTTTTTTACAGAGACATTGGTGAGCTTTCATCTCAGATAGTGCCACTATACGCATTTTTTAACCAAGATTTCTCTGCATTTCCTGCCAGGATAGTGCTTTGAAAAATGGGTGATTTTTTTAAAGACATTCTGGGTTTAATTACTGCCATGAAAAGTGAATGTTTTTGCCAAAAACATTGTTTCCAGCCATGACAGTGCCACATAGAGAGGTTGTT
>NW_024661552.1:0-506 GCF_008729295.1 Plectropomus leopardus | reverse complement strand
AAAAGGCAAAAAAGGTAAAATCTAGCATGTTGAAAAAAATACCAAAGCTCGCATAGTATAGTATTGCAAAAAATCTCAAATGTTGACCCGTCCTAAAAATGGCTAAAAACCGCTTATTATAGCTCATACAGACACGCCATAGCATAGCATGTTGAAAACAGGGACAAAAAATGGCCAAAAAGAAAAAATATCACATGTTGAAAAAAACAACCGAAAAAAACGCATAGTATAGTATGGCAAAAATCTCAAATTTTGACCCGTCCCAAAAATGGCTGAAAACTGCATGTTATAGCTCATAGAGACGCGCCATAGCATAGCATGTTGAAAACAGGGCCCAAAAAGAGCCCAAAAAGTCATAAAAACGCATGTTGAAAAAATGACCGAAAATCGCATAGTATAGTATGGCAAAAATCTCAAATTTTGACCCGTCCCAAAAATGGATGAAAACTGCATGTTATGGCTCATAGAGACGCGCCATAGCATAGCATGTTGAAAACAGGGCCCAA
>NW_024661551.1:0-340 GCF_008729295.1 Plectropomus leopardus | reverse complement strand
CCTGGAAGAAGGTCTCTCCTGTGTTCATCTTCCCAAGGAATAATCATGTTGTTAATTTATTTATTTCACAATTGGTCCTTGTCCACTTGAGAGTGGTGTCTCATTAGACTTTTTCAACTGAATTTTCACTTGAATAATTTGGATAATATTCCCTGTAAAGACACATGTAAACTTTGGAGGAAGGTCTCTCTTGTGTCAACCTTCCCACGGAATAACGATTATTAATTTTTATTTTCACAGTTGTTCCTTATCCATTTCAGAGCAGTGTCTCATAAACTTTTTCAATTTTTAAGCATTTAATTTTTTGCTTTTTATTTTCACTGTAAAGACACCTGTAAAT
>NW_024661550.1:0-298 GCF_008729295.1 Plectropomus leopardus | reverse complement strand
GCGATGAAAATTATTTCATCACGCCTCAAATGAAATCGCGTCGCGCCAGACGCTCCAGTTTTGACACTCGTACAAAAACCCCAAAATGGGACTCGACGCGCGACGAGCCCGCCCAAACAACAACATTTCTTCCGCCATTTCATTCTCTCGTTGACCATGCCTGAGATAACTACGATCGCTGCACTGTACCTGCTCTGGAGAAGTTCCCAGCATCGTCTGCGGGAACACCAGGACGTCCATACGTCAGCACATCAATGATGATCTCAACGCTGATAGGCTGTCGCGGCGCGTCTTCACG
>NW_024661549.1:0-782 GCF_008729295.1 Plectropomus leopardus | reverse complement strand
CGAACACCATGTTCAAGAATAAGGGTGTCCATATGCGCACTTGGCATAAGGACACCCTAGGCCGCAGTTCAATGATCGACTTTGTAGTTGTATCGTTGGACTTGCGGCCGTATGTCTTGGACACTCAGGTGAAGAGAGGGGCGGAGCTGTCAGACGATCACCACCTGGTGGTGAGTTGGCTCCGATGGTGGGGGAGGACGCCGGTCAAACCTGGCAGACCCAAACGCATTGTGAAAGTCTGCTGGGAACGTCTGGCAGAGTCTCCCGTCAGAAGGAGCTTCAACTCCCACCTCCGGGAGAGCTTCGACCATGTCCTGGGGAAGGCGGGGGACAATGAGTCCGAGTGGGCCATGTTCCGTGCCTCCATTGCTGAGGCGGCCGACCAGCGTTGTGGCCGTAAGGTGGTCAGTGCCTGTCGGGGCAGCAACACCCGAACCTGCTGGTGGACACCAGCGGTAAAGGGTGGCTTCAATCTGAAGGAGTCCTATCGGGCCTTCTTGGCCTGTGGGACTCCGGAGGCAGCAGACAGGTACCGACAGGCCAAGCGGAATGCAGCTGCGGCGGTTGCCAAGGCGAAAACCCGGGCATGGGAGGAGTTCGGTAAGGCCATGGAGAACGACTTCCGGACAGCTTGGAAGAGGTTCTTGACCACCATCCGGCGTCTCAGGAGGGGGAAGCAGTGCTCTGTCAACACTGTGTATGGTGGGGACGGGGTGCTGCTGACCTCGACTCAGGATGTTGTGGATCGGTGGAAGGAATACTTCGAAGACCTCCTCAATCCC
>NW_024661548.1:0-419 GCF_008729295.1 Plectropomus leopardus | reverse complement strand
TGTCAAAAAATTAAACATTTATTTAACTTATTACAAGTCGTCAAGGAAACATTAAAAAGGAAGGAAGGAGAGGCGAAGAATGACAGAATAACAGACTAAAAAACATAAACTGTGTCTCTATGATCAGCGCTGGAGGAACGCGTGACGAAAACGTGTGACCTCTGTGAGTTTAAAGAGAAACAGAAAAAACTCTTCAACCATTTAAAAAAAGAACACTTTGAAACAGCAAAAATCTCTCCTTATCCTACAAAAGAAACGTCCTGCAGCTCCCGAAAATCTCTGTCTCTCTCTCACACACGCACACACTCACACACGCTCGCACACACTCACACACACTCTCACACACTCACACACGCTCGCACACACTCACATACACTCTCACACACTCACACTCACACACACACACACACACACACACT
>NW_024661547.1:0-788 GCF_008729295.1 Plectropomus leopardus | reverse complement strand
CCCTCAGTCATGAACAAGACCCCGAGGTACTTAAACTTGGGGCAGGATCTCTTCTCCGATCTGGAGAGGGCAATCCACCCTTTCCCGGCTAAGAACCATGGCCTCGGATTTGGAGGTGCTGATTCTCATCCCGGCTGCTTCACGCTCGGCTGTGAACCGATCCAGTGAGAGCTGAAGGTCATGGCCTGATGAAGCCAACAGGATCACATCATCTGCAAAAAGCTGCAACCCAATCCTGAGGTCACCAAACCGGACCCCCTCAATGCCCTGGCTGCATCTAGAAATTCTGTGCATAAAAATTATGAACAGAATCGGTGACAAAGGGCAGCCCTAGCAGAGTCCAACCCTCACTGGAAACAAGTCTGACTTGGTGCTCCGGCACCAGTCGTACAGGGAACGGATGGCCCGTATCTGGGGGTCCGATACCCCATACTCCCGTAGAAGCCCCCACAGGACTCCCCGAGGGACACGGTCGAATGCCTTCTCCAAGTCCACAAAGCACATGTGGACTGGTTGGGCAAGCTCCCATGCACCCTCAAGGACCCTGTCAATGGTCCAGAGCTGGTCCACAGTTCCACGACCAGGACGAAAACCGCATTGCTCCTTCTGGACCCGAGGTACGACTATATGGCGGACCCTCCTCTCCAGTACCCCTGAACAGACCTTACCAGGGAGGCTGAGGAGTGTGATCCCCCTATAGTTGGAACAAACCCTCCGGTCCTCCTTCTTAAAAAGAGGGAACACCACCCTGGTCTGCCAGTCCAGAGGCACAGCCCCTGATGTCCACC
>NW_024661546.1:0-715 GCF_008729295.1 Plectropomus leopardus | reverse complement strand
GTTCAAGCATAAGGGTGTCCATATGCGCACTTGGCATCAGGACACCCTATGCTGCAGTTCAATGATCGACTTTGTAGTCGTATCGTTGGACTTGCGGCCATATGTCTTGGACACTTGGGTGAAGCTGAAGAAGGAATCCTATCGGCCTTTCTTGGCCTGTGGGACTCCGGAGGCAGCAGACAGGTACCGACAGGCCAAGCGGAATGCAGCTGCAGCGGTCGCTGAGCCGAGGAGTTTGGTGAAGCCATGGAGAACGACTTCTGGACGGCTTCGAAGATGTTCTGGACCACCATCCGGCATCTCAGGAGGGGGAAGCAGTGCTCTGTCAACACTGTGTATGGTGGGGACAGGGCGCTGCTGACCTCGACTCGGGACGTTGTGGATCGGTGGAAGGAATACTTCGAAGAACTCCTCAATCCCACTGACATGCCTTCTGGTTAGGAAGCAGGGCCTGGGGACTCGGGGGTGGGCTCCTCTATCTCTGGGGCTGAGGTTGCCGAGGTCGTCAAAAAGCTCCTCGGTGGCAGGGCCCCGGGGGTGGACAAGGTCCGCCCGGAGTTCCTCAAGGCCCTGGATGATGTGGGGCTGTCGTGGCTGACACGACTCTGCATCATTGCGTGGACATCTGGGGCAGTGCCCTTGGTATGGCAGACTGGGGTGATGGTCCATCTTTTTAAGAAGGGGGACCGGAGGGTGTGTTCCAGCTACAGGGGGA
>NW_024661545.1:0-469 GCF_008729295.1 Plectropomus leopardus | reverse complement strand
ATCAGTGTGTGAGGTTGAATGAGGTGTGTGTGTGTGTGTGTGTGCGCGCAACAAACAGAGAACAAACCAAACTAACTAGACCATGTTGGCCATGTGGCGTCAGCTGCTCAACCACCAGAGAGAGAGCAGAGTGACTCCAGCAGCCCTTTTATAGAGGTAGGCCACGCCTATAGGTGTGGCCAGCCATTTAGACGGCCCAACTACTCTGGGGCTGCAGCAAAGGAAGAAGCTGAGGAGAGAGGCACAGATTAGTGAGGCCGTCACACCCCCTCCCATAAGAATGAGGGCCCAAGGGGTTCCTCACATCCAGATGTGATACAAAATACATATAGAATATTGACATACTATCACCACCTTACCCAACACCCCGCCAGCTACACTCGTCACTGGACTGTGGTGCCTGAAAGTACAAGGCACAGCATAAACACAAATGGACTATCAAGGAAAGCGCACTATGGAGATACCGCGC
>NW_024661544.1:0-691 GCF_008729295.1 Plectropomus leopardus | reverse complement strand
TTTGGAGAGGTCATATTTTGACATTTTTGCCATAGTATAGCCTTGCCGTTTTGGTGGATTTTTCAACATGCCATTTTCTGAGGTTTTATGTTGTTTTTGCAGATTTCTATGCAATGGCGTGTCTCGGCACACTATTTGATGCATTTTGAAGTGGTTTTCAGCAGTTTTTTGGAGAGGTCATATTTTGACATTTTTGCCATAGTATAGCCTTGCCGTTTTGGTGGAATTTTCAATATGCCATTTTATGATGTTTTTGGTTGTTTGTGCAGATTTCGATGCAATGGCGTGTCTCGGCATTGTATTATATATGGTTTAAAGTGGTTTTTCAGGAGTTTTTTGTAAAGGTCATATTTGGACATTTTTGCCATAGTATAGCCTTGCCGTTTTGGTGGCTTTTTCAACATGCCATTTGATTGTGTTTTTGGTTGTTTGTGCAGATTTCTATGCAATGGCATGTCTCGGCACGGTATTTGATGCGGTTTAAAGTGGTTTTCAGCAGTTTTTTGGAGAGGTCATATTTTGACATTTTTGCCATAGTATAGCCTTGCCATTTTGGTGGATTTTTCAACATGCCATTTTATGATGTTTTTGGTTGTTTTAGCAGATTTCTATGCAATGGCATGTCTCGGCACGCTATTTGATGCGGTTTAAAGTGGTTTTCAGCAGTTTTTTGGAGAGGTCATATTTTGAC
>NW_024661543.1:0-1412 GCF_008729295.1 Plectropomus leopardus | reverse complement strand
TCATCGTTGGTGGTACAATTATTGTAATAATTTAAAAAAGCAGCAGAAAAACCCTGAATTTCTCTCTAAATGGTTCAGAAAGAGTTTGTAAATATATTGATTTTTTTCAGAGCGAAGATCGAGAAAGAGAAGCGGGAGCACGCCAAGCAGCACGGGATGATTCGCACCGAGTTCAGCGGCGGAGAAATCGCCGAGGAGATGGAGAAGGAGAGGCGACTCTTCCAGCTGCAGATGTGTGAGGTCAGAACACAACAGCTCGCTTCATTTCGCTTTTTATTCAAAGCACGTATATTGAAATACAGATATTGATCCGAATATTTCTCCGCAGTATCTCCTCAAAGTCAACGAGATCAAAACCAAGAAAGGCGTCGACTTCCTGCAGAACCTCATCAAGTATTTCCACGCTCAGTGCAAGTACGTCTCTCCCAAATCCATCCCCAAAATATTCACCTGAAATACAAAATCTAATGAGAATAAATAAATATATTTACCACCACATCACCTCCAACCTGATGGAAATAAATAAACAGTCAAACTTTAGTTAAAGATAAAGAAATAAGAATTAAATGAAAATAATCAGACACGGGATCAATTCGCTCCACGTTTTTTTTTCTTAATATCAGCACACAAATTATTTTTCATGATTTGGATTTCATTTATGACACATTTCAATTTTTATTTATTTTATTTTTTCTTAAACTTTCAAAACCAAAGAAAGAAATGAGTCATTTCAAAAGAAATGACCCAAAATATTGTCAAGAAATTACCTGAAAATGTGCAGAAAAAGAAGGAAAGAAAGAAAAGAAACAAGGAAATTACCGGAAAAGAAGAACTAAAAACCTTTTTCTATGATGTGATTTTAAAAACATTTTAATAATTATAAATAGAATTCTCTACTTTTTGAATTTTTAAAAATTTTTCTTATAATTATCTCTCTTTCTTACTTTTACCTTTCACCTTTTACTAATTTCTACAATTTGTTGGATTTTTTTTGGCAAGTTTCATATTGTTTTTTTCGATGTTTTCAGAATGTAAAAAAAATTGCTCTGGTTTCAAAGGTTTAACACTTTAAAAAAAACTGAGCAAATAAGGTTTTATATCTTTCAAAAAGACTATGAGAAGACAACGAGAAATTTAACAAGACATGACCCAAAAATTAGCAAGAAACTGGTAATAAAAAAAGGAAAATTACCTAAAATTTTAAAGAAATTAAATGAACCTCAAAAATGATGAAAATTCAAAATATTAAAAAAAAATTATGACTTTTTTTTAAATTTATTTTTGCTAACTTGCTAATAATCCTCCCCAGTTTTTAAAAAACCCAAATTCTCAGGTCATTTTCCTGCCTCAAAGTTGTCAAAAAGTTGCTCATTTCCATTTAAATAAACCAATTTGCAAACCAGGTTTCAAAG
>NW_024661542.1:0-913 GCF_008729295.1 Plectropomus leopardus | reverse complement strand
GACATGTTAAATTTTGACATTTTTCGCCATAGTATAGCCTTGGTGTTTTTGGTGGTTTTTTCAACATAGTTTTGCCTTAGTGTTTTTTGGCGTTTTTTTTCAACATGTCATATTTTGGTGTTTTTGGCAGTTTTTGCGATTCTCTTTGCTTCTAAATGTTTCTGCACGCTATTTTAAGTATTTTTAAGATGTTTTTTGGACATGTTAAATTTCGACATTTTTTGCAATAGTATAGCCTTGGTTTTTTTGGCGTTTTTTTCGACATGTCATATTTTGATGTTTTTGGCAAGTTTTTTGCAATTCTCTTTAGCGTCGACACATGTCATGGCATTTTAAGTGGTTTCCCGGTGTATTTATGACATGTTAAATTTCCAAGTTTTTCGCCATAATATAGCCTTGGCGTTTTTTGCGTTTTTGTCAAAATGTCATATTTTGATGTTTTTGGTAGTTTTTGCGATTCTCTTTGCTCCTAAATGTTTCTGCACGCTATTTTAAGTGGTTTTCATGTGTTTTTTGGACATGTTAAATTTTGACATTTTTGGCCAAAGTATAGCCTTGGTGTTTTTGGCGTTTTTTTTCAACATGTCATATTTTGGTGTTTTTGACAGTTTTTGCAATTCTCTTTGCTTCTAAATGTTTCTGCACGCTATTTTAAGTGGTTTTCAGGTGTTTTTTGGACATGTCAAATTTTGACATTTTTCGCCATAGTATAGCCTTGGTGTTTTTGGCATTTTTTTTGCCATGTCATATTTTGATGTTTTCGGCGTTTTTTTGCAATTGTCTTTGCTATGACGTGTCTCGGCACGCTATTTCAAGTGGTTTTCAGGTGTATTTACGACATGTTAAATTTTGACATTTTCCGCCATAGTATAGCCTTGGTGTTTTTGGTGTTTTCTTAGACATGACATATTTT
>NW_024661541.1:0-481 GCF_008729295.1 Plectropomus leopardus | reverse complement strand
AATACACAATATATCCTAACAATTAATAAATGCGTGTGTGTGTGTGTTCGGTTATGTGCACAACACTGATGAGGCAGTACATGGATTTGCCAAATGTGCATGAGGCTCAGCAGACTGCACAACACTATAATGAGGCACACAGAAAACCCCAGGCCTATGGAGCAATCAGCTCCTCCAAAAAAAGCTGCTCTTCACTTCTCTGCCAGATCATTCTTCCTCGTTCCGTAGTGTTTCTCTCCGTTCCTTCCTCCAGTGGTTTTCTTCCGCTAACCATCCCGTGTATCCAGTCTTTCTGCTGCGTGTTTGGAGCAAGTGTTTTTCAGCCTTTGTTCCCGCTCATATAAATGATATTTCTTCATTGGTGGTTCAGTGGTAGAATTCTCGCCTGCCACGCAGGAGGCCCGGGTTCGATTCCAGGCCAATGCAAGATTCCCTTGCTCCACTGAATTCGTCTGTCAATGGAATCTTGCCATCTGGAAAT
>NW_024661540.1:0-741 GCF_008729295.1 Plectropomus leopardus | reverse complement strand
ATATATATAAACATTACAAATAAATAAACAGTGACATGTTCCTAAATTATGTGTGAGCACGTGATGTGTCATTATTGGGTGCGGAGGTGCAGGTTAGGGTTAGGGCACCTAGGGCACCAAATTGGGTAGAGCCGGCCCTGTGTAAGCCTACAGTCTAGCAAAATGCCACTCTAATGATACCCACCGCATTTAGAAAACAAATACTAAATATTTATATTCTTTAGTATCAGCTCAAGTACATGATCCGTGTGAGCTGCACGAAACTAGCAAGGATGGAACTGTCTGGAGAACTGTACAGCCAGGACCACACACAGGGAGAGTGCAGTCACAAAACATTATGACCGCAACATAGATGACCCTGTTGGAGTATATATGCTTTTAATCTAATGATGATTCAAGCTGTAGTATGATTATGGTACTGAGTTACATTGTGTTCTTTATATATATAATCATCAGTTCACAAGTACTATACTGTTAAATCAACTGAAGTGATTATTGTTATTATATTACCTTTTATACGTTATGTTATTGTTGCTATAGGGCCGAGCCCTTAAAGCTTTGCTCAGTTAAGATTGAATTACTATGTTTCTGTAAGAATGTACTACCAGTGATTATGTTGAAACTTGTGCTAGAAATTAGATGCGTTAATGTGTTCAAAGTATTAGACATTTAGGAGTGTTATGTGAAAGGAACAGTGTGTAGAGCTGAAGGACAGTCATGCAATCAGGCCAGAGAAAGGTA
>NW_024661539.1:0-506 GCF_008729295.1 Plectropomus leopardus | reverse complement strand
AAACGTCATGTCAGGTTGTTGTTCAGGTTGTCCTGTAGGCTGTGACATGCACCAACATACCTCGCTGCTTCTATGACACAGACACTGTTTTTCCCAAGTAGATACTGTATTTTGTCTGCTCAGTGAGAATCTTGGCATTTACATTTAAATTGTGTGAAGAGCTTTGTTCTAATATCATCATATGTGCTACAGTGTAGCAGGAAATGTGTCTCTGTCTCCACCTCTCTGTGGACAGAACGGACACAGCCTGTCTTCACGAGGCATCCAGGGTGTGTCTGCTGCTCTCTATAGCCAAGCTGTGACCACTGAGTCTGTACAGAGTCAATGTGTTTCTCAGTTTCTGATCAGTCACGCTGCTCAGACAGTCGGCCACCGTGTATTGTCTATTTATAGCCAAATAGCACTGACGTTTGCTTTGAGTGTTTGTGATGGATGTCCAATAGTTAATGTAATGTTCTTTTTCTTTAGCTCTAATTTGGTTGGGCCAGATTGGAGGAGAGCCTCAG
>NW_024661538.1:0-774 GCF_008729295.1 Plectropomus leopardus | reverse complement strand
CAGAAGAATAACCAGCGTCCCCTGTGGTTGTAAATGTGAATGAAGTATATGTTTGTTTTGTAGCCTTCTAGACATTCTATAATTGTAATATTCTACAGATACATCATAACATTTTATTACTTTAACATTCTACAGTTACAGCAACATTCTAGAACTGTTACATTGAACAATAACAGCAACATTCTAGAATATTAACATTCTACAGTTACATCATAACATTGTGGAACTGTAACATTCTACAGTAACAGCAACATTCTAGAACTGTAACATTCTTCAGTTACATCAACATTCTAAAACTGTAACATTCTACACTTACATGATAACATTTTCTTACTTTAACATTCTACAGTAACAGCAACATTCTAGAACATTAACATTCTACAGTTACATCATAACATTGTAGAACTGTAACATTCTGGTTACACCATAACATTCTAGAACTGTAACATTCTACAGTCACAGCAACATTCTACAACTGTAACATTTTAGTTACATCATAACATTCTAGAACTGTCAAATTCTACAGTTACATCAACATTCTACAACTGTAACATTCTACAGTCACAGCAACATTCTACAACTATAACATTCAACAATAACAGCAACATTCTAGAACATTAACATTCTATAGTTACATCATAACATTGTAGAACTGTAACAGCAACATTCTAGAACTGTAACATTCTAAAGTAAAAACAACATTCTCCAACTGTAACATTCTAGTTACATCATAACATTCTACAATTGTAGCATTCTAGTTACATCATAACAATG
>NW_024661537.1:0-334 GCF_008729295.1 Plectropomus leopardus | reverse complement strand
CAGTAACAGCAACATTCTAGAACTGTAACATTCTAGTTACATCATAACATTCTAGACCTTTAACATTCTACACTTACATCATAACATTTTATTACTTTAACATTCTACAGTTACAGCAGCAGTCTAGAACTGTAACATTCAACAATAACAGCAACATTCTAGAACATTAACTTTCTACAGTTACATCATAACATTGTAGAACTGTAAAATTCTACAGTAACAACAACATTCTAGAACTGTAACATTCTACAGTAACAACAACATCCTAGAATTGTAACATTCTAGTCACATCATAACATTCTAGAACTGTAACATTCTACAGTAACAGCAACAT
>NW_024661536.1:0-850 GCF_008729295.1 Plectropomus leopardus | reverse complement strand
TATTTTGAGCATTTTAAGCCAAATAAAATTATCGCAAAAAAAGCCATACTATAGCTCAGGGAAAAATGGTCAAAAAAGTTATCACTCCAGATGTTAAATTAACTCATAGTACAACACAATAAGGCAGTTAATAGTATACCTGCCTGAAAAAAATGGTCCAAAAATTCAATATTTTGAGCATTTTAAGCCAAAATTCATTATCGCAAAAAAAGTCATACTGTAGCTCAGGGGAAAATGGTCCACAACGTCATCGCTCCAGATGTTAAAATAACTCATAGTACAGCACAATAAGGCAGTTAATAGTCTACCCGCCTTAAAAAACGGTCCAAAAAGTCAATATTTTGAGCATTTTAAGCCAAATAAAATTATCGCAAAAAAAGCCATACTATAGCTCAGGTAAAAATGGTCAAAAAAGTGATCACTCCAGATCTTAAAAAAACTCATAGTACCGCACAATGAGGCAGTTAATAGTATAGCCTGCTGAAAAAAGGGCCCAAAAAGTCAACATTTTCAGCATTTTAGGCCAAAATTCATTATCTCAAAAAAAGCCATACTATAGCTCAGGGAAAAATGGTCAAAAACGTCATTGCTCCAAATATTAAAATAAGTCATATAACAGCACGATGAGGCCGGTTATAGTATAGCCTGCTGTAAAAATGGTCCAAAAAGTCAATATTTTGAGCATTTTATGCCAAATAAAATTATCGCAAAAAAAGCCATACTATAGCTCAGGGAAAAATGGTCAAAATAGTGATCGCTCCAAATTTTAAAATAGGTCATATAACAGCACAATGAGGCCGGCTGTAGTATAGCCTGCTAAAAAAACGGTCCAAAAAGTCAATATTTTGAG
>NW_024661535.1:0-916 GCF_008729295.1 Plectropomus leopardus | reverse complement strand
AAATAAAATTTTAAAAAATAAAAATAATAAATAAATAAAAACTGTCTTAATCAATGTAAGTCTTGTTCACACCTGAAACAGGTGGAGAAAAACTTCGTGTTGCCAGTTTGCATGGTGACAGAAGAGGGCGGCGTTTTCCAAACATGACTCCCTGGAGCCTGGTTTCTTAAGTTTGCATTTTCAGTTCAGTTTAATTTTATCTATAAAGCCCACAAATCACAGTTTGCCTCAGAGGGCTTTACAGCAGACGACATCTGTCTGTCCTCAAACCCTCACAGAAAAAAAAACGGAAAAAAACTGAAAAAAAAATGATAGAAACCTCAGGAAGAGCGACTGAGGAGGACCTGTCCTCTTCCAGGACGGACAAACGTGCAATAGATGTCATAAATAACAATTAAATTACAATTAAAAAAGACAAAAGAAAAACAATTTAAAAAAAGGAATGAAAAGGTGCAAATATACAAACACGTCCATATTTCCATATATTATTATTATATTTTCTGAAAATTTCCTCCATGTTTTTTTTTTATTACACATTATAATTTTATCTCTTCTTTTAGAAAACAAACAAAAAAACAAAAAAACTAAAGATTTTCAGGCCAATTTCTTGTCAGTTTGCAAGAAGTTGCCTTAAGTTATAATTTTTAATTTTTGTACTCTATACTGCAAATCAAATCCACCAACGGGTACAAATAAAGAAACCTGAACCTGAAAAACCTTTTTTTTTCAGGTTTTAGAGGTTTAAAGGTTTGCGAAAGGCGTCGTAGCAAACGTAGCAAAAAAACCCCAAAAAAACAAATGACCGTGCAGGTGTTAAGGGGTTAAATGTTTGTGTGACTCAGTTTGAGCGTCGAAGGGTCAAAGAATAAAATTTAAAACCCAGTTTAGAATAATTTTCCAGAAGAAGCAGATGGGG
>NW_024661534.1:0-308 GCF_008729295.1 Plectropomus leopardus | reverse complement strand
GCAAAAACGGCCCAAAACACCAAAATAGGGCATCTTGAAAAAATGACTGAAAAGGAAAGGTAATCGTAAGGCAAAAATAATGTTCCTGTGTTTTTTCTCTTTCTTTTTCTCTCTCTCCGCCAGGTGCTCCTTATCACATGGGTGATGATGACAGGTGATGATGATGCTTGCTTTCTCTTGGTGGTCATCATTCACAGCCGACGCAGGCCACAACAAATGCAGGAACAACAGAGCGATGGCCCTATAATGAGCATTGTTTTCGTATGTTTACAGTCCTAGTTTTGGATTGGAGGTTTCCAGCAGCCCAG
>NW_024661533.1:0-325 GCF_008729295.1 Plectropomus leopardus | reverse complement strand
CTTCAAATATTGGAAAAACTCATACAATGACATGTTTAGGCTGTCAACAGTATTACCAGCTGAAAAAAAGTCCATAAAAGTGAATATTTTGAGCATTTTATGCCAAAAGTTATTCAGGCAAAAAAAAGTCATACTATAGCACAGGGAAAAATGGTCAAAAAAGTCATTGCTCCAAATATTAAAAACCATCATAGAACAGCATGTTGAGGCCGTTTATAGTATAGCCAGTTAAAAAACTGTCCAAAAAGTCAATATTTTGAGCGTTTTAGGTCAAAGTGTACTTTGGCGAAAAAAGTCATACTATAGTACAGGGAAAAATGGCCAA
>NW_024661532.1:0-1447 GCF_008729295.1 Plectropomus leopardus | reverse complement strand
GTGTATATATATATATAAAAAATAAATTTAAAAATAAAAAAAGATTGAAATGACCTGGAAGAAGTGCTTAAAAATTTTAAATAATTCTGTAACATAATTTTGTTTGATAATTATAAATAAAAAAAAATCCCTAGCTTTTTTCTTTTTAATGCCTAGAGCTTTTTAAAAATAATTTTCTAAATAGTTTCTTGTAGTTTGTGGAACATTGCTAACAAAGTTCATTCTTTCTTGTGTTTTTGAAAGAAAACACACTTTGCTTCTTGTGAAAGGTGTCTGAACTCAGCACGACTTAAGTGATGTCGCTCCAGGTTTCAAAGGGTTAAAGGATCACTGACGGGCAGAGGTCTGTGCTGAATGATGCTTTTAGTTAAGCAGTTTAACCCTTTGAAACCTGAGCAAAGAGGTTTTATTTCTTTTAAAAACTTGACGAAGATGCAATGAGAAATTATTATTAAATTAAATTACTGTAAAAAATTAACTGTAAAACATTTACAGGAACAATACCCGAAAATGAGCAAAAACAGAAAATTAAAAAAAAAACAAAGAATGAGAAAACATTTTTCGCATAAAATTTTTTGATAATATAAAAATAAATTTAAAAAAATTCAGGTAATTTTCTTGTCACAATTTGTTGGACATTTCTTGCCATTGCCTTTTCCCACCATGTTTTTTTAAATAAATTGAACCAATTTTTAAACAAGGTTAACAAAGTGTCAAACTGTTTGTGAACGCCGTCTGAATCCAGCACAAGAAAACTGACGTCGCTGCGGATTTCAGAGGGTTAAACTGAAGTCGCTCTGGGTCTCAAAGGGTTAAAGTGGTGATGTGATAAATACCTTGCCGCTGCCGAGCCGAGCCTCCAGCTCTCTGCATTCCTGCTGGAGGGCAGCGATCTCTTTGTCCTTGGACAGCAGAGCATCAGCGTGCTGCGCGAGGTCACGAGCTCGCTGACGGGCGAACGCCCTCTTGTACTGTTCCACCGACCCGGGTCTCATCAGCGACGGAGAATTCACCTGCACGAAAAAAAAAGGGAAATATGTTTTAGGAAAATGATTTGAAAATTTCCAGCCTGCCACCAGAAACCCAGCAAACAGCAAAGGTGTGCAGGTGTGACCAGACATGACAGAAAGTTCCAAAAACTGAAACTGAAGAATGAAAAATTGACTCAAACTGAAAGGACCTTAAAAAAGCAGTTTGCTATCAGCTGTGCTTTTTCAACTAAACAGAGTAAATCACAGTGAGATCTTTGCTAAATAATAATCTGTACAAACAGGCTGAGGGGTTGTCTGATAGGGGATCTGATAATCCAGGGCCAGAACCACCATCATCAATGCAGACTACACTTTTTGTTATATATATTATTACTCTAATTGACACTTTTTATTTTAATTTACTCTTTCAGTGTTTTACCTTTGTATTAATCATCCTATTTATTTGGTATTCCTAT
>NW_024661530.1:0-700 GCF_008729295.1 Plectropomus leopardus | reverse complement strand
ATAGTATAACCCAGTGAAAAAATTGAGCAAAAACTCAATATTTTGAGTGTTTTAAACCAAAGTACAGTTTTGCAAAAAAAGTCAAACAATCGCACAGGGAAAATGTTCAAAAAAGTCATGGCTCCAAATATTAAAATAAGTCATACTACAGTATGTTGAGGCCGTTTCTAGTATAAACCAGTGAAAAGACTGACCAAAATCTCAATATTTTGAGCGTTTTAAGCCAAAATACAGTTTTGCAAAAAAAGTCATACTATAGCACAGGGAAAATGGTCAAAAAAGTCATGGCGCCAAATGTTAAAATAAGTCATAGTACAGCATGTTGAGGCCGTTTATAGTATAACCCAGTGAAAAAACTGACCAACAAGTCAATATTTTGAGCGTTTTAAGCCAAAATACAGTTTTGCAAAAAAAGTCATACTATAGCACAGGGAAAATGGTGAAAAAAGTCATGGCTCCAAATGTTAAAATAAGTCATAGTACAGCATGTTGAGACCGTTTCTAGTATAACCCAGTGAAAAAACTGACCAAAATGTCAATGTTTTGAGGTTTTTGAGCCGAAGTACAGTTTTGCAAAAAAAGTCAAACAATCGCACAGGGAAAATGTTCAAAAAAGTCATGGCTCCAAATGTTAAAATAAGTCATAGTACAGTATGTTGAGGCCGTTTCTAGTATAACCCAGTGAAAAGACTGACCAAAA
>NW_024661529.1:0-602 GCF_008729295.1 Plectropomus leopardus | reverse complement strand
CAGGGAAAATGGTCAAAAAAGTCATGGCTCCAAATGTTAAAATAAGTCATAGTACAGCATGTTGAGGCTGTTTATACTATATCCTGCTAAAAAAAACAGTCCAAAAATTCAATATTTTGAGCATTTTAAGCCAAAGTACAGTTTTGCAAAAAAAGTCACACTATAGCACAGGGAAAATGGTCAAAAAGGTCATCTCTCCAAAACTTAAAATAAGTCATAGTACAGCATGTTGAGGCCGTTTCTAGAATAACCCAGTGAAAAAACTGACCAAAAAGTCAATATTTTGAGTGTTTCAAGCCAAAGTACACTTTTGTAAAAAAAAGTCATACTATAGCACAGGGAAAATGGTCAAAAAAGTCATGGCTCCAGATGTTAAAATAAGTCATAGTACAGCATGTTGAGGCCATTTATAGTACCAACCAGTGAAAAAACTGACCAAAAAGTCGATATTTGGAGTATTTTAAGACAAAGTACAGTTTTGCAAAAAAAAGTCATACTATAGCACAGGGAAAATGGTCAAAAAAGTCATGGATCCAAATGTTAAAATAAGTCATGGTACAGCATGTTGAGGCCGTTTCTAGTATAACCCAGTGAAAAAACTG
>NW_024661528.1:0-234 GCF_008729295.1 Plectropomus leopardus | reverse complement strand
CCATTTTAAGCCAAATTACAACATGGCAAAAAAAGCCATACTATAGCTCAGGAAAAATGGTCAAAAAAGTGATCTCTCCAAATGTTAAAATAAGTCATGGTACAGTATGTTGAGGCAGTTTATAGTACATTCTTCTGAAAAAACTGTCCAAAAAAGCAATATTTTGAGTGTTTTTTGCCAAATTACAACATAGTAAAAACAGCCATACTATAGCTCAGGAAAAATGGTCAAAAA
>NW_024661527.1:0-395 GCF_008729295.1 Plectropomus leopardus | reverse complement strand
ATACTATAGCACAGGGAAAATTAGTCAAAAATGTGATGCCTCCAAATACTGAAAAAGATCATATAACAGAAAGATCAGGCTGTTTATAGTTTAGCTAATTGAAAAACTGGTCCAAAAAGTCCATATTTTGAGCGTTTTAGGCCAAAGTTTAATACGGCGAAAAAACGCCATACTATAGCACAGGGACAAAAGGTCAAAAAACTGATGGCTCCAAATGCTGAAAAAGGTCATATAACAGCAAGATCAGGCTGTTTATAATATAACCTGTTGAAAAACTGGTCCAAAAAGTCCATATTTTGAGCGTTTTAGGACAAAGTTTAATACGGCCAAAAAACGCCATACTATAGCACAGGGACAAAAGGTCAAAAAACTGATGGCTCCAAATGCTGAAAAAA
>NW_024661526.1:0-978 GCF_008729295.1 Plectropomus leopardus | reverse complement strand
CATACTATAGCATGCGATTTTCGTCCATTTTTTTGACGTGCTAAAATATGACGTTTTTAGCGTTTTTTGATCCTTTTGTCCACATGCTATGCTATTATGCGTCTCTATCAACTATTATAAAGCATTTCCAGCCACTTTTTGGAAAATGTCAAAATTTGAGATTTTCGCCATACTATAGCATGCGATTTTTGGCCATTTTTTTGACATGCAAAAAAATGACGTTTTTAGCGTTTTTTGATCCTTTTTTCCACATGCTATGCTATTACGCAACTCTATCAGCTATTATAAAGCATTTCCAGCCACTTTTTGAAAATGTCAAAATTTGACATTTTTGCCATACATGCGATTTTTGGCCATTTTTTTGACATGCTAAAATGTGACGTTTTTGGTGTTTTTTCACCCTTTTTTCCACATGCTATGCTATTATGTGTCTCTATCAACTATTATAAAGCATTTCCAGCCACTTTTTGAAAATGTCAAAATTTGAGATTTTTGCCATACTATAGCATGCGATTTCGTCCATTTTTTTGACGTGCTAAAATGTGACGTTTTTAGCGTTTTTTGATCCTTTTTTCCACATGCTATGCTATTACGCATCTCTATCAGCTATTATAAAGCATTTCCAGCCACTTTTTGAAAATGTCAAAATCTGACATTTTTGCCATACTATAGCATGCGATTTTCGTCCATTTTTTTGACATGCTAAAATGTGACGTTTTTGGCGTTTTTTGATCCTTTTTTCCACATGCTATGCTATTACACGTCTCTATGAGCTATTATGAAGCATTTCCAGCCACTTTTTGAAAACGTCAAAATTTGACATTTTTGCCATACTATAGCATGCGATTTTTTTGGCCATTTTTTTTGACATGCTAAAATGTGACGTTTTTGGCGTTTTTTGATCCTTTTTTCCACATGCTATGCTATTACGCATCTCTATCAGCTATTATAAAGCATTTCCAGCCACTTTTTGAAAAT
>NW_024661525.1:0-531 GCF_008729295.1 Plectropomus leopardus | reverse complement strand
GAAATGCGTCATTCTATACAATGTAGGAATAAAGACCAAAAAAGGCCAAAAACCTCATAATTTAGCATCACCAAAAAATGGCCAACAAGGCAATAGTATAGTATGGCGAAAAAATTCCAAATTTGACATCTCCTAAAAATGGCTGAAAACCACTTAGAATAGCTTGTAGAAACGCGTTATAGTATACAAAGTAGGAATAAAGACCAAAAATGGCCAAAAACCTCATAATTTAGCATGTCCAACAAAATGGCCAACAAGGCAATAGTATAGTATGGCGAAAAAAGTCAAAATTTGACCGCTCCTAAACGTTGCTGAAAACGACCTAGAATAGCTTCTAGAAATGCGTTATAGTATACAAAGTGGGAATAAAGGCCAAAAATGGCCAAAAACCTCATAATTTAGCATGTCCAAAAAATGGCCAACAAGGCAATAGTATAGTATGGCGAAAAAAGTCAAAATTTGACATCTCCTAAAAATGGCTGAAAACCACTTAGAATAGCTTGTAGAAATGCGTTATAGTATACAAAGTGG
>NW_024661524.1:0-515 GCF_008729295.1 Plectropomus leopardus | reverse complement strand
GGGGACAGAGAGACAGGATCCATAATAGGGGTGAGTGAGCGAACCGCAGTCGACCGAGAGCGAAACGCTACGTGGTGTGTCGGTACGCGCCCGTGCAGAATAACGAGAACAAAAGGGGGAGATCGGGTTAGGAGGATATTTAAGCCGGAAGAGGCGCGGTTGAGGTGCGGTAGAGGTGTGGTCCTGCTCCTGAAACTCTGCTATATAGCTTCACTTGAGGCCGGTTTCAAGAGCGAGTCGATCCCAAATAAACATGTTTACAGCCTGGAAGAAAAAAAATGAAGTTTTGGTCTTTGTAACTAATTTAAACATTTGTGACAACGGTATGGGGGTGAGTTTTTACATAAGTCACAGTTTAAAGGTCATGATGTGTAATGCCAGGTTCACACTGGACACACAAGCACCCCGATATGTTAATTGCTGCGGCGCTGGTCGCCAGCGGCGGCCTGGTCATGCACATCCGGAGCGCATTTCTCCATCGTGGTCAGCAGCGATTCTGATCACATGTGGGGCTC
>NW_024661523.1:0-258 GCF_008729295.1 Plectropomus leopardus | reverse complement strand
GAAGAGGCGCGGTTGAGGTGCGGTAGAGGTGTGGTCCTGCTCCTGAAACTCTGCTATAAAGCTTCACTAGATAAATAGATGGAGAGACAGACAGATAGAAAAGGCACATAACACACATAAAACATATAAAACAATATCACAAATGTACAATATGCAAGATACAATAGTAAAAACAGGCAGGAAGGAACAATACATTTTATAAATAATAAAGGAGAGCATATCTCATAAATAGTGGTTTCCCCTAACACAACCATTCTG
>NW_024661522.1:0-457 GCF_008729295.1 Plectropomus leopardus | reverse complement strand
GGTATCAATAATCACTTCTACATAAGGCTGGTCTATGTGGAAAAAAATCTTATCACAGTATCTTTTTTCATATCAGTTGATATCACAATATAAATTGAATCAGTATTTCTGTCGAGCTTAAAGGTTCCTTTGACTCCTCGGTGAGATATGAAGATATCATCAGGTTCATTTAGGTTTAAATATTTATTTTCTGTCAGACATTGAACATGACAAATATACTGTAGAGCAGCATCACCAGCTGGAGGACCTATTCTACTGAAACTCACAGAGGTCCAGGTACTAAAATGTCCTCCCAGCAAAGGTCCGAGCCTCATACCTGAAATTAATATTGGAGTGTAATAAACATATGATTTATTATTATTATTTATGAAACTTTCCAGCATTATATAAAAATGAAAAGCTCCATCTGAAACAAACTTCAGGTAAATTGAAGCACATTGTGCTGATAATAGGCCAA
>NW_024661521.1:0-1456 GCF_008729295.1 Plectropomus leopardus | reverse complement strand
TTAATATAGATGATAAAAAGATAGATGAATTTTGATTAAAGTTAGTGTAATGTTACAGCCTTTTTTTTTTTTTTTTTTAAAGTTTTAACCATTGGTTTTTTAGTTTTTTTCTAAATTAAACTTTAAAACATATGTCATGTTACTTTAACCCTTTGAAACCTGGATCGACATTAGTTTATTTAACTCTTGGAGTTCTGAGTTAACTGGTTGATTTCTTTTTTTTTTTAATTTAATACATTAAACTCTATATCATAATTAAGTGACTAAAAATATGTCACTGAATTAATTTAGGAATTATTTTTGATTTTTTTACTTTACTTTTTTGTGCTAAATTTCAGGTAAATTTCATGGCTTTGTTTTTCACTTTTCTTTTTTGTGCTGATTTTCAGGTACTCATTTGTGCAAACTTCTAGGCTTTTTTAAATTTTTTTAAGTAACTCATTGCTTTCTTAGCTTTTAAATAAAAAAATATATAATTCAAAACAAATCACTCGGGTTTCAAAGGGTTAAGTTAGAGACAACTGTATTTTTCTCAGCCTAACCACATGTTTTTATTGCCTTAATCTAAGGAAGCAAACTTACAAGTTTAACTACGTTGTAAGTTTATTTTGAAAGAGACTGTATGCATTTAACAAGCAGAAACTTTACATTTCCTGTGAAGGAGAAAGTCTATTTGAAAAGACACAATGCATGTAATACACATAAATTAACATGCCATCCCTGTGTGTCCAAAACTGATGCTGGAGGGGTATCTAGTGCGTCATATTTTGACATGTACAGCAACTGACCAAGTATGGATGACCAAATGAGTGGGAAGGTGTTCATTTTCTTTTTTTTTTGTGCATTAAGTGTCTAAATGGAACATGGCCCATATAAGTAACAGGAGCTTTCAGCATGACCTTCAAGTGGTCTAATAAAACTATCTTTGGAAAATAAATAATTAACATATAAGAAATCATTTAGGTAGCAGGACTCAAAATACAGAAGATAAAGCAAGAACACTTGGTCCTGCCATGGCCTTCAGGAGACCCGAATGATGTCATTTCCTGTTCATCATGTGACTTGCACAGCACAACGCATTGTAAATTTCCAATGACATCCATTTATTTTGTATCTAAAATGAAAATAGAGTTCCACAATAATTTTTAAAAAACATTTCTGAAATATTTTAATTATTTATCATTGTCTCTCACAACACATTTGTGACTTTACTGACCTCTCACACTTCAAAACCCACCTGTTAAAAACTGCTTTTAATGTGTAATACATGCTATATGAACATTAATGTTGTGTGTATTTATTGTGCATATTAGTGTATTTTATTTTATGATCTGTTTTTTTTTTTTTTTTACTTTTGTGAAGTTTCTTTTACTACCTTGAAAAGCACTCTATAAATTGTATAATTATTATTACTATTATTAATATTATTATTATTATTATTATAAATGGTGTAGTT
>NW_024661520.1:0-4038 GCF_008729295.1 Plectropomus leopardus | reverse complement strand
GCCCGTCGTTTAGGGCCGTGTGATATGACTTTAAAACATTATCATGATATTTTAATGCCACGTCGCATTACATGATATATAATGCAATATTTTTAAATGTCCTTCATAGGGTTCGGTTTGGTTTTCAGGTCCGATACAGATTATTAAGGTACAAGGTAGATTTGTTAGTCATTTATTTCTAAATGTAGTTTAGAAAAAAGATAAATAAATAAATGTATATTAGTAGTTTATGAAACAGATAAAGAATATTTGGAACCGATATGCATTTAAAATAAAAATGAAAATTGTTCTGTCAATATTGATAATTAAAATAAACTCAACAACACAAAACTGGAAATTTTCAACACCAAATACAGCAAAGAAAGTTCAGTAAAAACTAAAATAAAAAAAATCAACAAATAAAAATAGTTCCCTGAGGTTTTACAAAGTGAAAGTTCCTCCCACGGCTGACAATAAATTGTATTTTTTTAAAAGGAGATTTCAACACAATGTTTTCTGCACCAAACTACATTCATATTTTATTAATTTAGTATGAAGATCTGATGCGCACATGCATGTTTGTGTGTGTGCGTGTGTGCGTGTGTGCGTGCGTGTGCTGTCACATGGTAATATGAGCTGTTCACCACAGGGGGGAGTCATGTGACTCTACAGAACTGAGTGTTTAGTTTTTACCAGTAAACAAAAAAAAACTTTTATGTGTGTGTGTTCACACTGATCTAGAGTCTGTCTGTGTATGTGTGTGTGTGTGTGTGAGTGTGTGTGAAGTGAAGGTGTCAGACAGTGTCAGACGGCAGCAGATGGTACAGAAATCAGTTGTCTGCCGGCTCCAAGAAACTAATCGTTCCTCAGTTCCTGCAAAAATCAAATCGAGCTGAAGACAGAGGTTAAACAAACTGAGAACGTGTGTGTGTGTCTGTGTGTGTGTGTGTGTGTGTCTGTGTGTGTGTGGAGAGTGAGAGAGAGAGAGAGGTTACTCTGAGTTCTGCAGTGTGGACAGTCTGCAGGGAGAAATGTGTCAGCAGCTGTCAACATTAATAACACTGTCATACACTGCTCTGTGTGTGTGTGTGTGTGTGTGTATGTGTGGCTGCCTGCTCTTACTCCATACGTGAAGCTTTAATCTGCACTCACAATGCAGCGTGTGTGTGTGTGTGTGTGTGTGTGTGTGTGTAATACCTTCTTATCCCGGAGGTTTTAACCATCAAAGGAACGTCGTTGTGAGAATAAATCGTTGGTTGTGAAATCCTGCTGGATGTTTGGACTCAGAGGACGCACGCTTATACATTTATATACTCTTTGTTTTTAGGTTTCCTAGTCTGTGATGGCAAACACTTGATTTTAAAAATAAAGAAAATCAGTAATGAAATAATTATTAGTTGCAGTTGGGGATGTCAGCAATTCCAGAATCCATGTGTGGCGGTAGCTGAAAAACGCCTTTTTCTTCGAGCTTGTGTGTCCCTTTTTTTAAATTATTCTGTGTCCCCTCTACAAATTTCGATGTTTTTGTGGGTCCCTGAACGCAGCACAGAGCTCTCCGTGAGTCTTTTTTCAGTCGATGTGATGAGATCAGATGGATGGATGAGAGGAGCAGCTGCTGCAGAATAAACAGTTCAGTTTCGCTGCGTCTGGTGTTCTGCTGCTCCGTCTGTGCCCAGAGTACACCCTGCAATCCGACAGTTTGATGCAGTCAATAACTGAACAGTTGATGTATTCTAACAGCTCCTGATAAACAGACCAGCTCCATTAAGGGAAAACCAATATGTGGTGGTGGATGTTTTGTGGAGGGGTGCCCCTTTAAAGTTTCAAATTATCAGTCAGAGACCCCTCAAGCTACTGCGGTTCCTTCAGGTCGAGCAGTCTTTTTTGGGGTTTTTTGTACTTCTGAGATGTTTTGGTCCCCAGATTTTGCTGTGGAGTGGGCGCTCTTGACTTTAATGATACAAGCTGCAGCTGATGTGATGCAGCGGCACAGAGGAGGAGACACTCCGCACTGTGAGGCTCTGAGACGTTTTCTTTCTTCTTCTTAGAAATGTTGAATCTGTAGCTCACAGCAGCTTTTTATGACACTGTCTCTGACTCGTGTTTGAGGTCTCGTGTCATCAAAAAATGTTGTTTTGCTCTTAAGACCTGTTAGCGCATAAGCTTGTTTATTATGTTAAGTGGATGCTGCTGTCACGCTGGACCTCCAGCTGGACCCCAACAACCCAGAATTGTTGAATATTCATATGTAACGTCTGAATCTGATTTGATTCGCCGATTCAGTCGGGTACAGCTCTAGTCCCTAGCCACGTATAAAACCCTGAAGTCAAACTAATGCCTCTCTGAACATTTAAATCTCAGTGAAAGTGTCATTTATGGCTGAACACTGAGGTGGAAGAAAAAAGCTTCTAGTCCTATTTTCAGCATGAAGTAGTGGTTCATTTCAGACTCTGGTGGATGAAATGAGAACTACAACAACAAACATTTAGAAAATCACCCTGAGAAAAAAAATGTGTTTATCCTGCAAAACCTTTTTCCTCCTGATTTTAAGCTCAGAAGAGAAAACACTTTAGATTGGATTTAGAAAGTAGATTATCTTTTTTTTCTCTCTTGGCCTCTCAGAGCTTCCATACTGCGCTGCTGTTCTGGATCAGGTGTTCCAGGTGTACCTTATTAAGTGGCCTCTTACAGGTGAACGAGCGAGTGAGAGTCGCAATCATTCATTAACCTCTTAGTGTGATAGTAAAGCAGGACAGTCGCTGCGCAGCTGCGGTCAGTCGGGGGTTAAAGAGGCCATCTGCTGCGAGGATTAACAGATTACTGAGTCCAGGTGGATCTAGGTTAGCTCTGCAGCAGGTCACTGGTTGTGTGTGAATGGCAGACTGGGACCAGTTTGGCGTGTGGAGGATGTGAGCGGAGCGGCGGCATGCTGGGCTGGGTGGGAACGCTCATCAACAAGAGCTGGCTGGACAGAGAGCGCGGCGTCCAGCCGGCAGAGAGGAGAGCTCGCTGCGGACATGGACTGGTGAGACATGAAGGAACAGGGTCAGGTCAGAGGCTGCCGTCTGATTGGTGGAGCCCGCAGGTTAGACGGGACGAGGAGCGGGACGAGGACAGACGGGTCAGGAGACACTGATTTTATAAAAACTGCATTTCAGAGCATTAATTCTACCTGGGTGACACGTTGCTGATGCATTTGTAACATGTGCGTATGACACTCGCTGTTACACAAAATCGTTTGTCACCAGCCGGGCGCCACCACATCGATTTAAGAGTTTGTATGACGTAACCCATCGGCAGGAGCGGTTATTGGCGCGATGCAGTGCATTCTGGTAGTTGTGGGTTTTGTACCTCTTCTCTGTTTTCAATGCTCATGAGGCACATTTCCAAAGTATTTTCATCTTTCTGCTGCAGAGACGGACGTTTTACTTATTTATATTCAGCATTAAAACACTTTTTTAACCAGCTCCTCCAAGATTTCATGGGCTGTTTTTGGGGATTGTTGTGGCCTGAAATGTCTGATTTCACGGCAGCTTTTCTAAAAAAAACAGTGCGATGCATGTTGAGATGTTGACAGCAATTTTATTTTATTTTATTGTTATATCAGGAGGCTGCTGCCTGAATATTAACAGGCACTAAAAAGTGTGATCCCATCACTCCTGTGCCAGCAGGTTTACATGGGGGTGTGAATCTTTCAGTATCACACGATTCGATTCGGTTTCGATTCTTGTCGCCACAATTCGATTCAGAATTGATTCTCAATGCAAAACGATTTCCGATTCAACATATAGGAGGTGTAGTTTCAGGATCTGTGAAGTGAGTGTGAAATTATGGAGGTTTTATTATGCACAAGCTTTTTTGTTGTAGAAAACCTTTCCCAAATGTTGGGAATCAGAAGGTAAAAAAATAAACACTGTAATTATAGTTCAAAAAATAGACACAAAAGTCACTTGTTTTTTTGCAGTTCGTGTATCCCATTATCTGTGCGATTCTGCAGAGCAGCTGCTGCAGAGGGCCACATCAGTCCCGACCCTTCAGAGAGGGCCCTGATTCTCCTGC